>NC_048901.1:24896909-25026263 GCF_011077185.1 Oxyura jamaicensis | reverse complement strand
GGCCCGCAGCGGGCCCGTGAGGCGCGGCCGGCCCCTGCCCGCCCCGGCGGGCCCCGCGCGGAGCCGCGGAGCGCCCCTCCCTGCCCGCCGCCTGCCTCCCGGCCCGCCGCCCTCCTCCTCCTCCTCCTCCTCCTGCGAGGGCGGGCGGCAGGGAGGGAGGGAGGGAAGCGGCAGCCCCGAGCGGGAGGCGAGGGAGGCGGCGCGCCGGGAGCCATGCGGGAGTACAAGGTGGTGGTGCTGGGCTCGGGCGGCGTGGGCAAGTCCGCCCTCACCGTCCAGTTCGTGACCGGCTCGTTCATCGAGAAGTACGACCCCACCATCGAGGACTTCTACCGCAAGGAGATCGAGGTGGACTCCTCGCCGTCGGTGCTGGAGATCCTGGACACGGCGGGCACCGAGCAGTTCGCCTCCATGCGGGACCTCTACATCAAGAACGGGCAGGGCTTCATCCTGGTCTACAGCCTGGTCAACCAGCAGAGCTTCCAGGACATCAAGCCCATGCGGGACCAGATCATCCGCGTCAAGAGGTACGAGCGGGTGCCCATGATCCTGGTGGGCAACAAGGTGGACCTGGAGGGCGAGCGGGAGGTCTCCTTCGGGGAAGGCAAGGCGCTGGCCGAGGAGTGGAGCTGCCCCTTCATGGAGACCTCGGCCAAAAACAAAGCCTCGGTGGACGAGCTCTTCGCCGAGATCGTCAGGCAGATGAACTACGCCTCGCAGCCCAACGGGGACGAGCAGTGCTGCGCCGCCTGCGCCATCCTCTGAGGGCGGCCGGCGGCCGGGGCTGCGGGAACAAAGGTCCGCGGCGGCCGGCACCGAGAGCACCGGGACCGAGCACCGGGCACCGCCACCGGGCACCGCCACCGGCACCGCCACGGGCACCGGCACCGGCACGGCCGGGGGGCGGGCGCGGCGCCCCGGGCATCCGCGGGGGGGAAGAAAAAAAAAAACTGAAAAAAAAAAGAAAAAAAGAAAAAAAAATCGCGTTGGAAACGTGGCTTTTCTCAGCATGTACGTTCATCGAGTCTCGACCGTCGCGTGTTCCCTGTGGTGTCTGCCGCAGACGGCTGTGGGCAGCGGGCACGGGAGGAGGCCGGGCCCGGCCCGGCGCCGCGGATCTATGCAAAGCGGGCATTGCACATCGGAGCGGGACTGGCAGCGCTGCTGCCGCCAGCGTGGGGTGCCGGAAAGCGTCTGCTGATCACTTGTGAAACGATTTTCTATTTTGTTTACCTGCTGTATCAGATGGGAGTTTGCGGAGAGTGGTAGCGTGTTGGTTGTTGTTTTTTTTTTTCCTCTTTTTTTTTTTTTTTTTAAATCAGCTGTGAAAATGTTACAAATCTGCACAATTTTTTAGGCGTGCGTGTGTGTGTGATTTCGTTTTTATTTTATCCTTTGGCGGGTGGGAGCGGCGGTGTTTTGGTTTCTAGGTTTTTTTTTCTTTTTGGGTTGGCAATAACTGATTTTGATGACTAGCTCTCTAAAAAGTGCAAAGACTTCCTAAATGCGATGCAGGGCCAACAGCAGCCCTGTGTCTGTAGAGTGCCTTCAAAACTCAGCTGTTCCAGCCGGTGCCAACCTGTGAAAGCTCCACAGAATCCCATTATCTACTACTCCAAAAACTACTTAACAGTTTCCTTTCAGTAATCATACTGAACAAGCCAGGACAAAAGGGCCTATTGTTAGTGGAATTTATTTCTTATTTCCATCTGAGCCTTTTAACTGTAATTTCCATGTCTTGCAAGTTCGGGTTTCATTTACTTCAAATTTGCAAGAATTTAGCCTTTTGGGATTTTGGGGGTGGGCTTTTTTGTTCTTTCTGTTTTTATTTTATTATATTTTATTTTTTTGTGTGGGATGTACCTCCAGCCAGCAAAGAAAGAAACCTTAACGTTGTGATGTACCAAGAAAATTCTAACAACTGTCATTTTGATTCCAGACATGCGTTTAAGAGATGTCTATCCATTTTCAGAATTTTAATACAAATGCTGTTTTTTAGAAAACAACTTTGTGCGCTTTTATGTATTACACAAAACACTTTCACATAGGCCGTTAATCCTGATTTATATTGTAATAGATGTAAAAGTGGCATGGGGGGCTTGGGTTAGCTAAGGACAGTGTTTAAAAAAGAAAAAGACAAAAACAAGCCCCAGGATTACTAAATATTGGGTAAAATAACAATTGGTGATAGAGCTTTTCATCTGTGTTTAGGTCCTGGTGCTATGTGATGCCAGCATGCGCGTGGAACGCTGCGTGCAGTAGGCAGCTTTAGGAAGGCAGCGTGGCTTCAGTGGAAAAACATCTTGTAAGATCAGGACCTTACCCTTTACTAGGAACAGGTTTACTAGGAAGAGCAAAATTCTAAAGGTCAATTATTTTAAAAAAATAAAATTTTAATCTTGCTACGTTTTAACTCTTTAAAATGACACATCAAGACTACTACTTCTCTCCTCCTGTGAGGAGGGATTGGGGTGGGAGGAGACCCATGCCTTCTGTGATCTGGAAGATCTAGGGAGTTTGTTTACCTCCATTACCTTCCTCTCTTAGCCCCTTCTTTAAAGATCAGTATACAAAAAGCGCAGTTCTTTTTCTGCATCCCAAGAAGGCTTGAAGTTACCTATACGACATGGAAACAGAAATTGAGCAATGGTGTGTAAAGGTTTTTTAATTAGGCCAACTGAAAACAAACCGCCTTGATGTCTACCATAAATCCAATCGTTTCTTCTTTTAACTAGGAAAGTTTCCTGCTTCAACACTGGAAGGAGTGGTTTTAGGTTTCACTGGTAATTCTAACCAGTGAAACCTCAGTGATTGAAATCAAAGTGATAATATTGTTTTCCAGTTGGGGATTGGATATTGATTTCAGCAACATGCAGTATCTCCTGAAAATTTGGATGAGAGTATGTTCTGAATATTAGGGGCTGCTTTTAACAAAAATACTGTACTGAAAAGGATGAAAGCTTGATTGCAGGCATATCTTGCACTGAAGTTTTAAAAATACAATTTGCCATAAATTTACATCTCAGCTATTGTGATGGTCCAATTTTGCCTTAAATTCAATGGGATTATATATATTTTTAGCACCTAACAAGCCTTGCTCCAGATCAGTGTATTGAAAGCAGCTCATTCAACTTGCTAAAAGCAGATACTCATTCTGTTCTCCACAACAAATAGTGGATTATTCATGTTTTGTAGTGCCTCCTGTTCTCCTATTGCCTGTGTTGTGATTGAGGAATGATGCAAAAATGGGTGTAAGTAGCACACAGTGGGGCGTGAAGTCCAGTTTTCCTTAGCCTAGCAGAGCAGCTGAAGTCAACTTAGTAAATTCTGGATTATATATATATTTTTTTGTAGATATACTCTAGTTCTTGCCAAAAAGGTGTGTTCGTCAAACAGTGAAGGATTTAAAAAAAAATTAAAAAAAAATATGGCATGGGTCTAATCAGAGTTTTGAATGTATTTAGGTGTTCAGTGTTCTCTATGACTTGGTGAGGACAGTACAAATAGTAGAGCTCAGTAGTCTGATCTTCCAAATACCTTGAAGTGTTTTGGTGCTTGTTAAACATAGGCCTTGTCTATAAAGTAGAAAAAAAAACACTGCTTTAACTTGACTGAATAATGAAAGCTATATTTGCTTCTACACTAGAGGAAAATATTGTATCAATATAAAGGTACTCTTTTATTTCTTTTCCCTGTGGGAATATGTTATACCAGTGTCAATACAAAGGTGGTATATAGCTCTTTTCACAGTGAGAATTGCAAAAGTTTAATTGGTTTGGAAGAAAAATTACATGCCCAGCCAAAATACTTCCTAACAGTCCAGAAATCATGTAAACAAGGCCTTAGTTTAAGGCTGGTCTTACGGCCACATATTTTGCTGTACATTATGATTGTATCTTTAAAAATCCAAGCTTGTTCTATCGCAAGAAAGCATGCCTTTGAAATGCCAGTCTCTGTGATTGTAACTGTGCAGTATTTTGAACCTCATTTCCAATACAGTTGTGGTTCTTCTCAACACAGTGCTCAGGTTTATTGATGCTTACAGTTGTGCAGGCCACGTTACGTTCTGTGGCTGTGGGGTTCCTTCATGGTTCTGCTTCTCTCAAAAGAATGTTTGGCAAGTTTTTGCAAAGGGCATTTTGAATAAAGGGCAGCTGGCTCTTTATGACTTCTTCATCTGGATGCTCCTTGCATGCAGGTGTTGTTAAGTATCAGATTTCTTTGAGGAGTGACAAAATGCAAGAAATTCCATATTCTTTAAGAGCTTTGTATGAAGAGGAGTGGCATACGTGTCCTCTTGAATCTGCTGCCATTCAAATTAATGGACAGCTCCTGTGATGGTGAATGGAAAGCGTTTGGAACTGTACTGCTATTAGAATCTGTCTTACTCTCCAGATTTGTATAGCAGGCAACCCAAAAACCCATCTTGATAGACCTTCACTGTACCCTTGGGAATATCTATTCTGAGTGCCCATTGATGTTATAAAAAGGTTGGAGACTTGCTATAGAAGCAAGTTTGTGTACATGAGCTCTGTTCGAAGGTGGAATAGTCTCAAATAATGATCTTCGTAGCTTATAGCCTCCTCCTACAGTGTTTATAGCTTTATACAAAATGTGTATGTCAAAAAGATTCTCATTACTGTCATGTTGTTATAACATCATGATATAAAATTTCATTTTTGTAGGAATTCAACATTTGCCTGACTTGCAAATTTTTTTATTATTATTATTTGGGGGTGACAATCTTTGGCAAATGTGTGCGTAGCAGCTGAGAGAATGATTGAAAAGTAGATTTTAGTTCAGATGATTAAAGAAACTCAAATGAGTTATAGTGATATTTGAAGTGTTTTGCTGGGACTGAGTCTTGTGTGTGTGTTGTTTTGTTTTTAATTTGACTAATGATTTATTAGCCTGTAATCAAGAAGCTCACTGTATTTCCCAATGAAGAGTGTGTGTATGTATTTCTTTTGACTTCATTGAAGTTGGAATCAAAATTATTGCCCTTGCCATAGGTGATCTCACCCTTTGTGATCTCAATTCTGCGTGCAGTTACCATCACGATGAAGAAATCACCCAATGAAACCTGAACTGGCCAAGTGATAAAGGTGTCAAGCAGAGATTTCTGCACAGAAAGCTTAAGAACAGCCATTAAAATCTCACTATAGCAATCTTCAATGTTTGGAGGGGTATGACTGCTCTAATACACAACAGTGCTGATTTAAAACTGTTGATGCTAGAGCAGTGCTTCACTAGATGACATATTATGCATAAAGCAAATACTACAGGTAAATACTTAATCTGCAAAATCTAGCAATCTCTCTTAGTTCCTATCTAAAACACTATAAACTTAGAAGCAAGTTAACCAGGACTTGTAAGCTGTTCAAATAAGTTGCAAAAGATTGGAAGCAGCTGTTGTGTGATGACTTTATTTTGGCAGTCTCTGCGTCTTTTGGAGGTTTGGGCAAAGAGGAGACTAAGTGATCGAGAATCCTTGGCTTTGTTTGGGATACAGGGAGATTTTTAGGAAAATGGTGTATATGACGTGTAACTTAGGCTTTAATGACTTAATACACATTTTCTTCTACTAAACTCTTTGCTTTTAAGGTAACATTATAAAAAGTGCATAGTAAATAGATGGAATGTCCAGGTAACAGGTCACAGACGTCTCCTCTGCTTGCCTACAGTTGTGCAAGAATTCCGCATAAACCAGTCTGATCAGAGAGACGTGATTTTTTTTTCCCTTTTGATAAAGGCTTGTTATTCTGTTGTGTTACGACTCTAGGATGAAAAGGGATGTTTGAGGGTATTCTTGTGAATGGCTGTAAATCAGCTTCTGGGTGGAAAACTAATCTTTAATGGAAGTTTTTTTTCTTTGACTTGGGTAGTGAAAAAGGTACAGGCCAGCCTGTGCAGCAGTATTCCCTTGGTAAATTTCTCACAGGTATATTAACCGAATGCTTTGTTTCTGCAGTGTTACTGTTAAACCAATGTAAATAACTAGTATGAATGCTTACAAGTTGGTGTAAGGATAGTGTTACAGGTAAGGCAGCAAGCTCTGCGCTGCAGCTGCGTTTGACCTACTGTTAGTAGGCTGTGCAAGCAGGTGTGGACCCCGATGTGGGTGTTTGGAAGGAAGTCTCATTTTGGCTGTTAAAAGTTGTGCACCTGACGGTATTCCTGAGCAGGGTGGCTGTCCGTTACCCCGTGACACCTGTGTTCTGCAGGTTGAGGGCAGGTCCCAGGCCGAGCTGCCTTTCCTGCTGCGATGGCTCCGGAGGCGCCGAGCCCAGCTCTGCCCCAGAGATGCCCACACCAGCAGGGCTCCTGCAGCCCTGACACCAACAGTCCCGAGGAAGGGAGGCATTACACTGTCCTGATGAGGGGAATCGATTGAAGTCCTTGCCGTCTTGCTGCCTCCAGACAGGCTACAGCACCTGTGACAATTAGAAATGAAAGGAGGGGGCAAGGCCTCTCTGGCCTGTGGAGCTGTGTCCTGCTCTGCTCTGGTTTCCAGCTTCAGCACCTTTCTGGCATTCCTTTTGGGCTTCCTGCACCTCCATTTGTCAACTGTGCGTTGTGTCAAAGCATTGATTTCAGTGAAGATGCACGTACTTCATGAAATTCTGGCTCTGGAGTTGCACTACCAAATGAAGCAAAGGAAGAAGATCAAGAGAGAGTTTGAAGGCACAAAGTCTGCAGAAATGATGCTGTTCCTTAGAAGTGCATGTGACCTTTTCCCTCTAAGACAGACCTGAATGTTGGAAGCAATTTTTTTAAAGAATGTCTAGCAGCAGTCTTGGTTTAGTTAAGCCCTATGCTTGAATCAGAAGAGATACTAAAAAGCACTTTGAGTCGGAGGTAGAATACTTGAATGATTTCAGAAAATTGTCTTCGTTATTTTTACTGGCCTTGGTTTGTTTAAATATTCTAATATTAATTATTGTGGTCACTATTGCTAGATAGAGAGCATGCTTAAATATGATTTAACATGTATGTTAACGTAGCATTATAAAAATCACTGTTCTGTAAGGACTGAGTTATTTTCTAAATCTTTTTTTTTTTTTTTTTTTCAACCCAAAGGTTGAAAAAGGTGCTGAGAGACTGTTGTGTTGTTTTAATAAGCTGGTAGTATATGCCGTGTGGTTTGTAAGGTCTTGTGAACACCTATTGTGGATTTTTCTGGTGCTAAATGAATTCACAAGTGCAAAGTAAGGTTGCGCAATCAATGCGTTACCCACCAGCGATGATTTTACACTAAGTTTCATAGCTCCCCGACACTGCTGCCTACACTGCTAATCACCAGAATCTCTGTTAACCTGCCTGGAACTTTACAGTGATGATAGATGCAAAGTGACTCAACGTAGTTGGAAGCCATATGTATTTAAGGATGATATGGTAATTTTACTCCTTGAATGAACTACGGTAGTGCTACGTGCCTCACTTTAGCATTGGGAGTTTGCTGCCAAGTTTACTTGATGATTAACAAAGTTAAGATGAAAGCATGCTAATGAAGTACTTGAGTAATTAAGTTTCTAATGCTTGAGATCTTGATTTCCCATCTTTTTTGAATACTCTGCCACGTTCCAGATTGGCTGTCTATTTTCTGCTGTGTTTCTTGTTTCAAATATTATGTTTCCTTTAGTGTGGGTTTTGGTTTCTCTTTGGCTGTTGGATCTTTTGTTTTTTCCTTTAATTAAGGGAAAAAATAGAGAGGAGATTCACATCTGAATTACTGTACAGCACAAGCTGCCTAGATTCCAGAAATACATGCCATATGCTTCACGTATTTTTGCAATAAAAACAAATATAAGGAGAACACTGTATGTCTAAGGTATTTCCAAGGCTGGGACTCTCAGCTGAGAAACGGCTTGAAAAATCTGATTTACCAAAGAACTAGGTCAGTCTAGTAGAGGGATCTAGAGTGTTCACAGCTACTTTGATATTTATTTACTTAAAGAATTGCTCTACTTCAACCTCAGTAGTGATAACAAAAGTTACAGGTTTCTGAGCATAAATATTTATGCATAGGTACAAAGTTGTACATGATATCAACAACTCAGGAAATGTCCACTTTTTTTTTTTTTTTTTTTTTTTAACTCTAAGCATAGAAAATGGGGAATTCAGTGCCCACGTGTACTGAGTATCAGGCAGTAGCACAGAAACGTGGGTACGTGTTCATTCAGCCAATTATAAGCACCAAAAAGAGTCTTGTTCCTTTTCAAACATTTCTGACCTGGCAGAAATTAATTTTCAGCATTGCTAAGCCAGAAAATCACTGTGGTTGCTCAGCGTGTGCAATGTGTAGCCTTTCACCAGATGCCGGGATAGCAACCTGTCAAACTAGTCGGATTGTTTGTGGTCAGCGCTGTCTGTGAATGAAACGTGTAGCTTGTGTCCCACTTCTGTATTTCTCGTGATAAGTAAGTTGAAACCAAACCTGTCTAGACTGAAACACTAAGAGTTCAAGGATGGATATTCTTGGATTCTTTACAGACCTTATGATTAATTGGAATTGCTCAACGTGCATCTGGTCGTAGCTTGTTTCAGGTCTTCGTAAGATGCTGACTTCCTATATCAGTCACTTGGGGTTTTTCAGCACTTAGCTAACAGAAATTAATTGACGGGTAACTGGAGTTCATTTGGCAAGCACATTAGTGCATGCTGATGTGAAGATATAAACTGTATTATTCCAGGATGTAAACAAACGCCAAACAAGTGTGTTAGGTGTCCTAATTGCCTACAGTAGAATTTTCAATATGACTTTACTTGTGAAGTTATATTTGTGTTGATCCAGTGTTATGGATCTGGACTGGACTGACTTATTCTCTGATTCTACAAGCATATATATGCCCAATTTACTGTTCTTCTGTAACCCTTTTGAAACCAGAGGCTTATTTAAGCAACCGAGAGCAGAATTTAACTCCAGTTGGCATTTTAATTATTTCCTGTGTATCTAATATTGTGACCTTTTGACCTCAAAAGCAGCAATTTCACTTAAAATCCTAACTAATTCTGCAGGGTTTTTGAAGTCCAGTTTATTCTAAATTATGTGGTTGGTTTAAGAAAGATACTGTAAAACGTTGACATGTATTTAAAAAAAATACTTTTCTCCAAGCAGTATCCCCTTTTAAAAGTTTTTTTTTTTTTTTTTTTTTTTTTTTTTTTTTTTTCTCCAATTGCTTACAAAGTCCGTCGGTCACTAAATGGGCTTTGGGGTCCCATCCATGCTGGTGAATATTTTCAACATGCAAAACTGAGCGGGTGACGGAACGATCTGTGGGATGTGGAGGTGGCACTTCGTCCCCGAGGAGCGTGCTCACCTGCGAGGCGAGGAGCTGTGAGGACAGCGGGGGCCCTTCGGCTGCCCCGGGCTGGGGCTGGAGCAGGGAGGCGGTGGGGGGAGGCCGGGATGGCTGCGGGGGACGCGCCTCTGCTGCCTTCTGCCTGCGCCCAGCCTGCTAAGAGACTGCATTTCTGGTTTTGGCTTGCTGTTCCTGGATGTCTCCTTCAAAGACAGCTTCTTCGCTGCCTCTCTTTACTCTTCGGAGGGCAGAAGGAAGTGAAAGCCTCGTGCAGGGTGCTGTGAGCTCGTGGTGCTCAATGCTAGCGAGGCAACGCTGGCAGATCTCAGGCTGCTCCACGGTCTGGAGACTGCCTGGCACATAAGGAAGAAGGCTTAATCGAATGTCTTTGCCTGTGCCTTTATTTATTTTTTCAGATGTCTAAAATGTAGGGTGCTTTTCTTTCTTTTCTCCTCTTGGTGGGTATTTCTCATCTTGAAGTCATGCTGGGTTAGTATAAATTGTTAATGCCACCTCGAACTGGCAATAGGTGGATATAACATTTTTACTTTGTACAGTTCTTTCTTCCCGTTCTATTGGGGTTTATAATATGTAGGATTCTAGTATCAGTAAGGTTTGTTCATACTCTCCCACATCCATTAGGCCACCTGTTCTCCTCGCAGCATTATCTAATCCGATCTAATGTGCAGGAGAGCGGGGGCCCTGCACACTGGCTGACCAGGAGGCTGGGACACGTTCAGGGCAAGATCTCTCCTAGGCCCTGCTGGTTCATTGCAAAACCTCAAGACACCAGTTCCAAATGGGAAACCAACTACCAAATCCATCATCTTTTTAGTATGTGTGTAACAGCATTTTCTTGTGAAAGTGAAGGAATAACGCTTTACTGTATGCTGCCCAAAGCATGTTGAGACAGGCTTCGCAGGCACAAAGGTTTGTTTTCAGAATCCATAGCTGATAGCATACGTTAGCTATAGCAGTAAAAGCTTCTTTTGCTGAAAATGTAATTAAGAGAAAAAAAAAGTCAATGTTTTAAGCAGCCCTGGTGAGCACCCGCTGCTTGCAGCCAGGCCGGGGCCGTGCACTAAGCCCTGCAGCTGCTCTCTGCCCTATCCAAAGAGCAGTGTCAGAGGAAGACATTGCTTTTTTCTCTCTCTCTTTTATTTATTTATTTATTTATTTATTTATTTATTTTTATTTTTTTTCTTTAACGGCCGATGCCAGGAGCTACATAAGCCCCTGAACTATGTCAGAATTGGAGGGAGAACAAAGGTGCCCCAAACTTGCCTTTTCCCCCTACCCTTCTGCCTCCTCTGCATTCAGCAACAGATGAACTTGTGAGCCTTGGAGGCTGGGGGTCGCTGCAGAGGCATGTGGTCTGCATACACCCAAACACACACATTCTAATACAAAAACTGTTGCAGTTCTGTACTTCTGGAAGCAAGACTTCTGCGTTGCTTTGGCATAAGTACTACATCGTGCTGCAGGAACTGTGCAAAGAGAAGCATTAGTTCCTTCGGATTGCCCCACCCTCTCGAAAAAAAGCTGGAAATATTTGTCTGAAATCCAAAGTTTTGATGTAAAATACACTGAGTGCTCAGGAATTTATTTGCAACTGTTACAATTTTAGTTCAACTTGGGTCTATTTCCAATCAATATCTTTTGAAAGACTGAAGATACTTTTGAAGGGCTTTTGTGATGACTCCTCACACTGCTCATGGAATTAACACAAAGTTGATCCAGCAGCGTGCTGAAAAACTTGTAACAGGTAAGAAGGTAAATACTCGGTAGAGGCTACAACTTCTTTCAAGGGTAGGTGTTAATTTTTAAGTCCAATAACTATCCTTAAGAAAAAGGAAAGAATTGTTTAAAACACTCAGGAAAAATTCAATCTGAAAAACAGTGATTGCAGGACTTGGGGAAGAGTATGGTAATTTATTTCAACTACCAATGCAAAATAGGTTATATGTATCTCTGTGCTTCACCATCTTGTGAAAAATTTAACATACAAAGTTAACATTCAAAAGGTGGTGTGATCAGGTTCTGATTTGTGTGAGCTCTCCCTGGAATGCAGCACGCCCGTCCCGTGTCCTGCTGCCCATGGAGCCGTGGCAGTTAGCGGTGCCCTTCCCCACTGATGGGTTTCTAGCAAAGCCAAAATAAACCCTGACTGATGGGACAGCGCTTTGCCTCCTGCAGCGGCTTTGTGAGGCCATGTGGAAATACAGCAGGAGTTTTTCTACTGAAGTGGTGCAGGTAGGTAAACATTTAAACAGTCTGCGTGTGTGCAGGGAGGAATCTCCACTTGGAGCCTTCGGGGCAGAGCGGCTTTCTCGGAGATGCTCCAGAGCTGAAGCTGCGGTGCTGCTGTGCTGTGTCGGCGGTGCTGTGCTTGCTCCCCTGCTCCTGATGGCAATGGTAGGTGGTTGTGTCTGCATCCTTCAGAGCTGTGGAACTCGAAATCCTCAGCACGCCGCAGTTGTGCTCTCAGCTTGTGAATGTGACCTCCTTCACCTTTCCACACCCACCTACTTCTGCTTCCTCCCATTCTGCCCCAGTTTAAAGAAGGGTGGCTGAGCTGGTACCTGTGGGTGCTTAAGAAGGAAGTGAATGTTCTCGTGTCCACACCTGAGGAAGCTGAGTGCTCTGCTCAGCTGTGGCCTCCCGTGCACGCCGCAGGAAGCAGGGTCGCTGCAGGACGGACGGCCCTGCGGGTGCCAAGGGCAAACCTCTGCATGGCAGCACCGAGAGAGGAGCTCAGGACGTCTGCACAGAGGTTACCAATCCATCACTTAAGTTTCCAGTCACGGGTTGCTCCAGCTGGTGGTGGTTTCACTGGGCATAGAGCAGGTGTCACGCGACAAACACGGCCGTGATTTAAAAATGTAATCTAGCCAATTAATTGAAATTCAGTCACTGAGCATGGCACGTTACGTGTGTTCTTCAAGCTCTGTGCAATAGCACCTCCAGTCTCTAATTTTAAGCAATAAACTCTGATTAATGCTTGAAGTTGAAGCATTCTAAAAGTAAAATGGATCATTCTGATGAAAAGCCGTCAGCATGCTATGGGCTTCCTTCTGTCTGGCAAAAGGTTTGTATTTATTGAACCTGGAATGTAATGCTAAAGAAAAATCATAGTGTGCATCTACTCAAGATGCCTGGGCAGTGAAAATCAGTAGCCTGTTAACAATAACTCTCGACATTTTATGTATTATTATTAACAATATTATTATTTATTTTAATGCATGTTTGTGCCATTTTTTGGTGTTGGTAACGCATCCACTGGTGAGCACAGCGAGGCTTTTAATGGTGGCTGGCAGTGGTGTTTCCCAGGAGCTCCAGCCTTCCGCAGGTTGTGTATTGGGATGGATATTGAGCAGAAACAGTGCTGTGGCTCCGTATTTGTTTCTTTGCAAGAACAGATTTCCAGACAGGGATATCCTGTGTGTGTCAATAATTCTCTGCTAAAGCCCTAGAGGAAAGCACATCCAAGCTCCCAGGCAGACCTAGCAAGCTTGTGATGTGGGGATTACCTACGGAGCCAGAACCTCTCATTCCTCTAACCTGTGCGCTTGGATCACACAGTGCCTCCCAGAATACAAAGCCTTGTGGACGGGAATGGGCATCGTGCAGCCTGAGATGACTAAATGGTATCTGGAGAGACCTCGGAAAGCAGGGTCAAGCCTTGGGCTCCTGCTCTGAGCCACAGCCACGCGTGCTGGTGGAGCACCTGTGCCAGCGTGCAGGCTGCGCAGAGCAGGAGTGCACGTGGAGCAGCTGCTTTCCGAAGGTTTGCAGCTGCTTAATTCATGCTTGGAAACCAGGGCAATTTGCTTCGTAAAAGAAAATCATTGTGGTTATTATACCCTTTTTCTCAGCCATACCAATTTCCTAATATGTTTTAGGAGTTGGCATTTATGTTTCTTCATAACAGGATAAAACAAAAAATGGCTGGTGTTTCAGAGCCTGTTAGTGGAAAACCGAGAATAAACATACACTTTTAAAAACGCCTTCTTAAATTTAACCACTGTCTCGCATGAGTTGCATTTGAATTGACAAATTCTAGATCGGATTCCTAGCAGGCACTACGCTAGGTGCATGAACTCCTCCTGGTAGGAAATTCCCCTTCCAAAAAAGCTTTGGCTGTGGGCAGACGATAGTCCTGGGTGCAGGGAAGATGTTCCAGAAGAATGTAGGTGATGCTTTCGCAGTTGAGAAGTGCTAGCCAGTGATTTATTCTGTACTGGTTAACAAGGTCTGTCCTGTTGCCAGCACTCACTTTTATTATCCACTTTCCTTTGGGGAATATCCAAAATAGCTGGAGTGAGTTAGTGCTTCTGCTTACAGGATGTTGCAGTCAGGATTCATGATTTTTTCAGCATCATAAAAATCTGTGAGGGACTAACATTTTCATAAAGACGAGGCTTTGTACCACTGTTTATGAGGATGGTGAACATGCAGTCGGATGCCTTCTGCATAGTTTATACAATCAGCTGGTTACAAAGTGCATTAATTTCATTCATTCTCACCGTTTGTAGTTTGCCCTGTTATAATGAGTGTGGCTGGTATCTGAGATCAACTATTACATGCTTAATGCTTCAGTACTATGAATAACTCATTTATTTTAAGGGGAAAAAAAACTAGCTTTAATTTCTTTAAATAGGTCTTCATAATAGCAGCTGTCTACATGGGTGTTCATTGATAGGTGTATGTATTAAGTTGTTTTTATTCTTTGTTTGTTTGTGGGGGTTGTTATAGAAATGCCAGTTCATTCTTTCCTCGTCTGCTCTCAACAGACACGGCCTCACGGCCTCCTAGCTCAGCTGCTGCCGCCTGACCTGCCTGCGGTGCTCACTGGGGGCAACGCAGTTCCCTGCCTGGGGGCAAGTCGGGGCGTCGAGTATGGGAAGAGTGGGTGGGAGAGGTTTAGAAATGGAAATGGATGTTACGTCAAAAACGGTGTGGTATCAAACTTCAGGTTTTTTTTTTTCTTTACACTTAGTTTTCGCATAATGGAGCAGAAAATGTTTTGCACTCAGGAAATTTCTGTAATTTCACAGCGAAATTTCATATATCGTATTTTTATATTTCATGCCATCTAAGCAGAAATAGTATGTATTGCTCCACTGGTGTGCCAACACATTAGTAAATATATATATATGTGTTCAGCTGAAATCATTACTTACATTGAATATGCGAATTTCAAAGTGTTTCCTTTCCATGTCTGATCACAATCCAGATGTTCCCTGCAGAGCAGCAGCGTTACCTGCCAGCCTGCCTGTCCTCCTCTGTGTCCTGCTGGGTCTTGGGGCTGCAGCATCCGCCTGCCGTGGGGCTGCCCTGCTCGTTCTGCTGGTGACAGGAGCTCGTTCATGGGAAATCTTGTTTTCTGAACTGGAATGAGCTTTTTCAATAGGAAAACGATGCATGGAGTCTCTCTCCATCCACTCGTAAAACCATTTTTTTTTTTTTTTTAAATATTTTTTTTTTGGGTAGATCGGGAAAGCCTTCTGTGCAGTATTTGGATGCTGACTTTGAGTGCTACAAATAAGATGCTTGTCCCTAGATCGTAATTTGGTTTTGGATGGAACTGGAGTTCATCAGTTTATTGACTGATGGGGAACCAGTGGAGGGACTCCCCACACAGATGATTCAAACCTGGAAGGAAATTCCTATTTATGGTATATTCTTGGTGTTTAATCATGTGTATTTGACCATAATTTACTTTTGTCAAACATACTTGTTCTGGGAGTAACGCCAGGACAAAAATTTAAAGGAAATTAAGAAACCGGCATAAACCAGGCCTTTCTGCTCCACTCCAACTGTTCTCTTTATTTTTAGGGTATTTGTCTAATTAAAGAAATTGGCAGAATCTTAGCCCTGTATACTCCATGAAGTTAAGGAAAGCATGAGCTTCAGTACAGGAATGTCACTGTGTCTCCAGGCCACGTTTCATTGGCTTCAGATCTCTTAATTTCCTTTTCTGTCCTACGTTTCCTTTTCTTAATGGCGATGATAATCTCACAGAAACATCATTTTTAAGTCCTTTAAAATTTTCCCCATCAAATCTCACAGTATAAATCCTTGTTCGCCTTTTACTGCTCTGTGAAGTTCTCCCAAGACCAGTGAAACATGCTGCAGATGTCCATCCTTACAGCATGGATGTTATGTAGTACAACAGCGATAACTTTGTAGTTATTTGGTGATTACTAGTACTATTTTTAACATTTTTTTTCTCCTCTGAGTTCTGCCAGCTGTACAGTTCCCACATTTCCACACGGATGTCTGCTCGCCCAGGTGGTGCTGGGCTTTGTGCCGTGCTCCTTCAGGGGCCGTTTTCTCTCCGCACGGCGTTTGCAGTTTCTGGCACTGGTGGCTCCTTTCACACGCGGCTGGGCAGGCGATTTATGTGCTGATCTCCATAGAAACCTGCAGATACACCACTTGGTCAAACCGTTTCCATATTGTATCAGCCAGGCGGCACCAGAAAATGCAAATAAGGGGTGAGAGAGAAAAGGCTGGTGATAACGGTGCCTCTTTTCTTCATGGCACCAGTGCCGATTGCATTCCAAGCCGCCCGTGCCCCTTTTTGGCCTCGGACCCAGCCTCTCCCCTCCGTGCTCTCTCCCCAGGTCGTGCTGGGATCTCCGTGCTGTGGTGCCGAGGCTGCTGCTCCATCCAGCCCGGCTCCTAAGCGCCATCCTGTTCCTCCGCTGGCTGCTTAGGGCTGCAGATAGCTTCGTTACTGGGCAGTGGGTCTTGTCCTGCCACCCTGCATTATTTACAGCTAGAGCAATGAAGGATTCTAGGGAATACTGAAAAAGGGTTGCTTTCCTTCAAAAATGAAAAGGCAAGGGAAAGGCTGATTTATACTTGCGTAGCGTAGATAAATAGTCGGAGTAGTAGTGATCACAGCTAGCTTGCACATTAATACGGGAAATCTTTTGGCTGCAGTTCACCCTGGATGCTCCGCGCTTCCCATGGCAGCAGGAGCTGTGCTAGTTCAGGTGCGAGCAGGAGTAGGAGAACAACAGGAAAGTGCAGGAGGGAGGGAAGGAGGTTTGGTCTAGAGCGCAGAGACGGCAAAAGAGGAGACAGTGCTCATTACTGAGGAGTCTGTCCGGCAGTTCTCATCACCAAAATAAAATAAAATAAATAAATCCTTGTCCCCTTGCAGAGCAGGGGAGACTGCAGGAGTGCTGGGTAGGCAGCACAGCTCAGGCACTGCTTTTATGCAGCCCAGGCCTCCTCTCCCTGGACGGCGTAAGTGTGGTTTTGGGTGCCTGAAGGCCCTGGGTACCTTTGAACACCCCGTCCACAGCAGTGAAGCAGTGGCTGAAGCTGCTGACCTCTCCCAGGGGACGCAGTGCGCTGCTGATATCCGACCGATCCTCAGCCTCTTCCTGGGGCACCTGCCTGTCACGATCCTGGCACTGCACGCAGTAAATGCCACAATACTTTCTCATACAGCGTTTCAGACGGTGGTGCTGAACTCAGCCCCTCTCACGGCTGGCACAGAGCGCTGGGTGGGAGGGCCCCAGTTCACCCCTGGGCTTCGTGTTCCGGTCAACACCGAAAACCTGAGCAGGGGACAGGCAGAGCGTGCGTGGCAAGAGCTGGGGCGTGCTTTGCAAATCTGCCTGCACCGGACCAGGTTTTGCAGTAACCACAGAAGATGTGGTACAAGGGTGGTTCTTCTTTTAACTTCTCTTTTGAATACAGCAGTGAAAAGGGACTGAAGCTGTTCCTCAACCTGAGCTGAATATACCCAGTTTTTTGCATGGGGCTGGGAGGATGCTGGGTAAGTGATCCAAAATGCTTTGTTTTGTATTTTCAAAACCAAGTTTCATAGGAAGTGCTAAAAATATTTTGCTTTAAGACTTCATATTTTCAATTTCAATATTGATCTAAATTTCAGTCTGAAACTGCTACAACAAATATCAAAATATTTCTCATATTTTTCTCTCTAATGAACTGTTTTTGTTTGTTTTGTTTTGTTTTTGCTGAGCAACCTTAGATTGGAACTCCTTCTACTTCCATGTAGTCCCAATTTTTTATGTTATTTCTTGATTTAACTATGAGTAGAGAAGCAGGAAGTTTCTTCCAACACAACATTGTGATAATTTTAGGGAATCTGAGTACTTTCCCATGAATTCACCACAGATTTTAATGGTCTTTTGTGGTTTCCATAGCGTGCTGTTATTTTTTCCTTCTTTTTCACTAAATGACAATCCAAAATTCTAGTTTGATGTCACCTGTCAGATGCTGTCATTCAGAACTGGCTGTGTGAATATTTGGGTCTTATTTCCACAAGAAGATTTATTTCCACAAGAATAGTTTTCCTTTTTATGTATTTGATTTTTAGATATATATCTTAATGGTGTCTGAATGTTTGACATTATAATCACTTTTTCCTCTGTCAAATAGAAATTAAAATCAAAATTAAAATCGTGCTTATTGCGTCTTATCAAACTTGTTCTTTTCCTGGTTTTGAGATGAACTGTTAAAATCCACTTACAACGTTGTATTTTTTAATCAGCCATGATTTGACTTTGGAAGTGACTCAGGAGCCGGTACGATAAAACCAGCCTACTCTGGTGCCATTTCAGTCACATAGTGGTTTCCTCTGCATGAGGCAGCAATATGATTTATTATTTCTGCTGGTGGCAGTCTTCCTTTGATAGAAAACAGGAAGGAGTTTGATTTTTAGAAGACATACTGCATGGACGAATAAGGTTTGCATAATGTGAATGTTTATAGATTCTTTGTTCAGATTGCACCCATATAATATATACTGTATTTCTGGTGACTTGGCAGCCATCTAGGAGCTCTGCATAATAAGCCAGAAATTGCAGTTTCATATGCATAACTATATATACACATTCTCTCTATTTAGAGCATTATGCAGCAGAAATTTAATTCATGTGCTCCTATCGCACAGTGCTAGGTGATCCTGAATATGGTAACTAATCAATTTAAAAAAAAAAAAAAAAAAAGAAGGAGGGGGGGCACATTTTTTTTGTCTCACCAGGTTTTTCATTTGGATGTTTATGAGAAGTGCTGTATTTCTAAAAGTTTTCTTTGCTGCTTGTTTCATGGTGTTTGTTTTTCACAGAATCACAGAATTGTAGGGGTTGGAAGGGACCTCAGGAAATCATCTTAACTTATTGTAGGCAGAACCACCTCGAACTGCAGGTTGTATGCTGAGCTGAGCTGAGACATTTTGTACGTAGGCATATGCTGGCTTGCAGCTGGGCTCTGACTCTTAAGACAGAGACTGGTTTCTGGTCTGTTGAAGCTGGCTTAATGGTTTGCTTTGTAAGTTTGCTCTGTAGAGCTGCACCTCTGTCACATTACTTGAAAAGCCTGTGTACAGGAGAGATGAGGCAAAGATGGCAGTTCCTGGGAATGCTCCTCCCCACCCCCAAAGGGATGCATTACCACTGCATTGTTCCCAAACACTCACATTAATTTGTTTCATGTCTTCCAAATCTCAAGTGACCAAAACATTACAAGGTGAATATTTTTGTCATTACCAGCCCTCTCCTCCCCGTTTTGTTTATTTGACTTAAAGTCCAGACTAAAGTCTAAAACCAGATGGGCAAGGGCAGCTCTTCTAAATACAGTCCCTACAGCTGAAATGCCTGTTGCACCTTCTACATGCAATGACCGTGTGGGAGGTGCTGCGATGCCTTTCTGCTGGGGCTGGGGCAGGCGTAGCATAGACGGGGAGCTCCAGGACATAACAAGGAGGCCTGTGCTGCTTGCTTCTGTGCAGATACAGCTATGACTGACACCTGCTGTGAGGCTCAAAAGACATGGGAAACTCTAGGATGTGGAGTTGAAGTAATGTATTTTTATTCCTCCTAATAAGAAAGAAGACGTGGGTAGACTTTGGTTGTGACGGAACTGAAAATAATTCCTGCAGTCCTGTGAGCAGTTTGTCTGGCAATGGAAGACTTCCATTGGGTAGGGACAGAGAAATCATCCGCCGTCCTCGAGTTTCCTGTTGCTGGAAGCCCTTCTGCTTTCTAGCAGAGTAGTTTCCGTGGATGTTTCCCATGGTTTCATCGTAGTGGCTGTAGGAATACCTCCCCCTTAAAATGGCACGTGCGGTGTAGCAGCATGCTCCTCGCACCGTTCCTCTGCCGGGCTGCCAGCAGTGGTGCAGGGGAGGGAGGCTCGCTTCCATCAGCTGCTGATGTCCCTCCTTAGTCCCAGGAGGACACTGCAGCGTCCCACTGATGCCACGGGGCCAGGACCGGGGCGAGCTGGCAGCATGGCGTTGCTGCTTGCACTTCCCTGGCTCACTGTGGCGTGGTTTGAACCATCCCAGCTGCTGGTTAGGCTGGACCAGGGTAGATGGAGACAAAAAGCTGGCTTCCCTTCCTGTGGCCAACCACCCCAGATCCTCCGGTGTCCTTGCTGGTGCTCCGTCCGTGCCTGCCCGGGTGCCTGGCCGGTGGGTGAGCGCGGAGCATGTCTGAATGTGGCAGCTCGCAGAGGTTTGTTGTGGACTGGGTAGTGAATCAGCCTGGAAAAAGCTGTTAGAGGAAGATGGTGCGGCTTCCCAGTCTGCCTGTAAATACTAATAGCAGTGGAGAAAGCTGCCAAGAAACATATACCCTCACAGCCTGCTTTCTCTTGCCTGCAATACTCCCGCTGAGCTACAGAACGCCGAATCAGTCTTTATAGACCTGCATCAGGCCCATCAGGGATTTGAATAAAAATAGATCTTAAATGATACCATTGTACAGCAGCGAGAAGTTTTAAGAGTTGGGATGAAAACCCTGGCAGTCTGCAGCGTGTGCAGAGCCTTTGCTTCCTTTCCTGCCAACAGCCCCGCTGGGTTAAAGAGCACCAAGCTGTATTTAATGATCCAGCTCAGCCTGGTGGCCGAGCGGCGTGCTCTGCCGTACAGCAAGGCTGGGGGGGCTTTGGTTGCTGGCAGAAAGAACAAATGCTTCCTGGCCTCTTTGTGTAAGCGCCGCTCTGCTTAGCGGGGCTGAGCAGAGGGAGCCGCGAGCACCGGCTGGGGAGAATAAGTCCTGTCTGAGCGGGGCTTCAAGGGAAACACAAACGGTGCTCGGCCAGGGCGTGGGGAAACTGCTTCTGGCTTGGTGTTCTGGGGGAGTTGGTCTGGTGCCTTGTTCTGGGCTTTGGTTGTGGTTCTTTGTTGTTTTGTTTTGTTTTAAAAAAACAATAATAATTTTGAAGAAAAAAATCGTGGTCGCTGTCAACTGTGTTGAAGGAGGTGTTTTTTTTAGGTGGGTGTTTTCCTTGTAAACTTGTTATAGATGGTGCTGTGCAGGGGCTTTGTGCTGCCTCATTGTCCATCTTTGTAATGGAAAAACTAGTTAAAAGATTATGAAGGTGAAAGTGTGGATCTGGGTTCTTTTCAGGGAAACCTCCCCCTGTTTCACGGGGACCAGATGTTGTCCTGCCATCCAGCATTTGCCATGTCAGCTCTATTTCCAGCTTTCGGTATGCTGCAACATTCAGACAGCAGTTTTGTGGTTTCAGGGGCTGGTTGTTCTTTGCAAATAAATAAAATAAATAATGGGCTTCATGGTCCCAAGCAAGGTTTGTATAAATTTAGGCCTCTTTAATTTCCTTAAGGTGATTGTAAAATTCAGAAATTCCAAAATGTGATTAAAAAAAGAAAAAAAAAAAAGGGGAACAATTTATTTTTCTTCCTACAATATGTTCTCTCATTCACGCTTTGACATACCGCAAAGACAGCTTTTCAGGGTCTGTGTGAAATACTGGTGTTACTCGAGAGATGCTGTGCCGGCCGGGCGCTGCCCCTGCCCGGGGCTGGGACCTGGCCAGGAAGGAAGGGTGGATCTGCTCGAGACTTCCTCTCCTGCCGCCCGCGCTGCTGCTCTTGCACTTCTCTTGCTGCTACGGGGGTGTCAGAAACGTGTCCCTTAAACTGAGGCTGGAAGGGTGGCTTCATGTCCTGTTCAGCCTCAGGGAAGAGCGAGGTTCCCGTGCTCCAGGAGACACACTGCTTTCACAGAACAGGAGTGATGAAAAGGCGACTCCTGAAAGTTTGCTTTGGCTTCTTTTCCAATTTATTGCTAAAACTGCAAGGAACGAACAGGCTGTCACTGGACTTTGTCAGACATGCCCCCCTGCTGCCGTGCGCTGTCTGTGTGCTGGTCGTTTTGTCTGGGCGATGCCCTGCATCTGGCATGGCCCGGCCTGCGGGTTCAGGCCCACACGCGTGTTTTTGGCCTTACGTGCTGTGCTGGCGACCTTGCTGGTGGCTGCTCTCAGGAGCTGGGCTTCCCGCAGCGCTCCGAGCTGTGCAGTTACTGAGTGCGTGCGCAGCTGCTGGGAAAATGAGGTCTGCATTCACACCTTGACTTCCTCCTCCTCAGGAAAATAGCTGAGTTACTGGCTCCTTGAAAGCCGTTGCCTTGCTGTTGCAACATCTGTCTCCTGTCAGCAGCTGCATCCACAACCCTTGTAAGCTTTTTAATCCTTTTTTTTCATGTGTGTGGCTGCAGGAAGGATTCCTGCAGGTGTCTGCCCGAGTTGCGTGGTGTCTGCTGGGTCACCAAGGTGTTTGCTGAATACGTCGCTGTGGCTCGAAAATTTGGCTGGATCCAGAGATCTTGTGTAAGATAAATAAGGAATACACAAATCTATAAAAGCACACTGAATGCACAGCATACGCTGTCAAAGTAAGCGTGCTGTTTGTGTGAAGTGGGTTGTTCTGGTAGCAAACAGGATTGCTGATGTTAAACCATCCTGTTCTTGGGGAGTTGTCTTTTGGAGGGGAACGGAGCGAGGCTGGTTTAGGAATATTTCCATTTCTGTTTGTCTAAGTTAGATTGCGTTTGTGCAGACAAAGGGGAATTCTGTTAACTTTCTGTGCCTTTTTTAGTTTGCCTGATACAATCTGGCTGTTGTCAGACATGGCCACATAGTGCTGCTCTTGTGAACCTCATAAAACTGGTCCTCTGTCGTCTGAAAGCTTACCTCGGGCTGAAATCAAGTCCTGGGGAAGGACATATGCTCGTACAAGTCAGAAAGTGGGCCATCCACAAGCAAAACTTAATGTTAAGGCTGTGCTTAGTGTTGTGCAACTGGTACTTGAGCAATGAATGAACTGTGTAAGATCATCTGATTACTGCCGTCAGCAGCTGAAGAAGCAGCCCCTTCATGTGTTCTGTTTCTTTTCTTGTAGGAATGATGTGGAAAAATGCAATCATTATTCAAACAATTACATATTATGTTTCTGTAAATTCACAGTTCAGTATGAACTCTTCAGTATGGAATACAAAATCCCCTAAAATGACTCAAAAAATCATTTTTTTTAAATTTTTTTTTTCTGCTAGTTAAGTTCTTGGATGTCTTTACAACTTTTTGTCTACTAGTAAGAGATCTTTTGATTTAAATATGTGGAAGCATGGTTTCATTTGGGGAAGGGGGTCTGAAAAAAGGTCTGGAATCCAAAGGCTTGTCCAAGTGTCCCCCCAACTCCAACTTTTCCGGCCTTATTTTGTCACAGACAGGACAATCCCACAGTCTGCCCAGTCCATTATTTTTTTCTAAATACTATTTTTTATTATTATTATTATTATTTTCTTCTTGCAGCTGGTTAGCAGAAGATGGGACAGCAATTCTGCTGCCAGCCTCTGTTGAAAAGGATTTAGCAGGGTAGAGCTAAGGAACCTAAGCAGCCTGTTTGTCGCTGCCTGTACCGCTGGAGGGTAACTTGGCTTCTTCCTGCAGCTTCTTGCACTCTGGCACTGTGGGGGAAACTGTATATTCCACGCAGAACAGACCTGGATGGATCCAAGTAATTATCTCAGATCTTTGCTAATTGTTTCTATTCTCTCTCTTTTGGGCTTGATCCTAAGGAGTGGGGAGCACCAGTTATTCTCAGCCCCAGTTAATTGCTTCTGGCGATCCTGTTTGATAGCTCTAGGTTTATTGGCTTTCCTCCAAGTTTGCTTAACTAACAGTGCTGATCAGAACAGTATGTGAAGCTATGGATGTGTACTCAAGCATTTTCAGATCTCATTTAATTTCTGAGGCTTAACAGGATTTGTCAGGCCAAGTCATTTTCACCAAGATGAGTGACAATCACCAAGGAAATAGAGAAAGGCTCATTAGAGCAGCAAATTCAGAATTATGCATAAAGAAGCAATAACTGGTCCCGCTAAATTCCCT
The DNA here is from genome assembly GCF_011077185.1 of Oxyura jamaicensis. Lineage (NCBI taxonomy): Eukaryota > Metazoa > Chordata > Aves > Anseriformes > Anatidae > Oxyura > Oxyura jamaicensis. Next base: position 25,002,777 of record NC_048901.1, on the reverse strand, counting down.
CAGCTCTTTGACACCAAATAGCTCTCTTAATTGAATGTCGGGAGGGAACTTTTTTTTGCTCATCTTTCCAAGCAGAAAATGATCAAATATCAACGAACCAGGACTGGGCAATTATTTTCCAGGCCCCACTGCCATCTAATACAAAAGTACTCTCCAAATATAACAACAGAGTGCAAATTTCTCCAGCAGGCTTCTCTCCGTATTTGGGCTGGAGATGACGTATTTGTATTATTTTTTTCATCCTGAGTGAAGAGTTTGAAAGGCTGTTATTGAAAATGAGACAAAGGATTTATGGTTATGTTCCTGGCTCTTAGAAGTATACGTCAGCATGCAAACAATGCCAAAACTTTATACACACATTCTTACAAAGCTTGCAGTACTTGTCCGCTGCTCAGCGGGCTGTTGGGCTGGGACGCATCTTCATCCGCGGTCCCAGGTGAGCAGGCTGCGTCTGTCTTAGGGCCCGTCTTACACTTGGCTTTCAAATATTTCTGTGTTAGCGAAGCTTTGTTCCTCCTGACATTATTACTTAACTTTCCATTAGTCTGCTGGGGGTGGAAGGAAACCAGCACTACCCCTGAGCATTTTGGTGATCCAGGAACGCGCCAGCCAGCACCTCAGTAAGTACTGCTGCGAACAACTTCTTTTTCTCCTAGGCTTGGTAACTTTTAAATGGACGGTACTGGCCTGAAAATTTCTGGGAAATCTATGGGACCCCATGGGACCCCACAGAATTCCTTGGATAAGGAACTTCATGCAACTTTAACAACATTTAATACTTTGTCTTTTTCTCATTAGTGTCTTCTTGCTTAAGAAAAGAACCGTTTATGATATTTCCATGCAAGTGAAGGGCTGCATTGCTTCCAGTTCCATCTCAGAACAGCAGTCTTAAAGCTGAAATCTTTATATCACTATTGGTAACAGCATTTTAAATACGTTCTCTTAAAATAAGCTAATAAAGAAAATCTTAAATATCTGTGTTTTACACAGTGATTTATATATCTTATGCAAAGATATCTCACAAATCCCGGAAATGAAACAAATAGAAAACACATGTTGTATTGCCCAAACCACTCTATTGCCTCATTCTCACTGTAACATGACCTACAGTTCTCTTCACGGTGAGTGAAAAATCTTTTTATCCAAAAGAGTGTCCACGCTGTCTCAAGCTGGATGGACAATCCCAGCCCTGGGAATTCTGTGAATGTGTTCTGTGGGTCACTAGATTTTCTGCAGAAAGGGGAAGAACCTGCCTCTGTTGATACAGATAGGAGTTTTTCTGACTTCCATCATTTCTGTTTTTTACTGGGCATGAACAGTAGAAAGAATTCTTGTATTTAAATACATCCAGAAATTGTCTCTCCCTGTTCTCCTATAGCCCCTCTCCTTTCCAGCCCTCGTGCGTTCCAGATACAATGATGTGAGTGAGAAGCCCAACACAAAGATCGATCTGAGCTGTGAAGCTGTTGAACCACAGAATCCCAATTAGAGGTTAGTCAGACTGTCATGGTGTTTAACTTCTCTTTACATAGCTGTTTTCAGTCTTAAACCTATTGATTTTAACTAACTTCCAAATAGATTTATTATTTTAACCAGATGAGTAATATTTGAACTTTAGATGTGTGTGCAACTTTATTTCATGGGTGTAATGATTCGAGATGGAGAACTGTTGACACAAACACAATACCCTCCAGTTAAAAATATTAGATCATTCTTTCTAGCACCATAAGTTCCAGCCTAATTGCACGAGAAATGGATCTTGTCTATTTGTTTTCATTTCTTTTCTTTTGGGGCTTTGGTTAAATACTATGAAATATTCACGTAGAGGTGAAAGAATTCATCTCAAAAGCTGAAATTATTTTTTTTTAAATAAAGTTCCTGTGCAAAAACCTGTTGTACATGTAATAACAGGTAACTGCTGCTATGTTCATTAACCTACGTACCTGTTCTCTGGTGAGTGTGAGGTCAGAGAGAACTGCAGTTAGTGGATGGGTGCTGGAATTCTTCATGATTTTCAAATTGTTTGTTCATGTATATTACAACAAAAGTATAGTTGAAAAAAAAACAACTTGCAACAAAGAGTCTTTCTCTTCTCTGAAGGAAATATTTTTCTTCTGATGAAGCAGAATCAAGGAAAAAAGATAATTAGAAAGACTTCTTATTTATTTCTTGGAGGAGTTTTCAAAGGATCATGATTGATCATTTCCTTCATTCAAATATAAGCACAGACATTGTGTGTTAAATAGCAGAATACATAATGTTTTGTCTCATTTTAAAAATTATTCTATAAGCTGCTTTAATACAGCTGGCGAGGAGACAAACAAAATGGACAATTCAGTTTTATGTGTATTGCCTGACGATGAGTAATGGCTGGCAGTGCACCAGCAGGGATGGAAGGGTTAATAGATGCTATAGGCCCCGATACAGGCAGCAGCAGATCGCTGCTGATGAATTCCGGTAATGATACATGACCTGTAATTATCAAGCAATGCAAGTAACGAGCACAGAAAGGCAATAATGAACAGGGTAGTTTGGAGACATAATTTAGGTTACAGCTCTGAAAATACGCGAGTCCCGCACCGCCAGCTGCTCAGCTCCAGCCTCCGCAGTGCTGTGCCTTGGAAGAAGATGGTTTTGGAATGGACTCCTCCTCAATTAGAGCCCAGACCTGTTCTTTCGACCCATTCTGTATAGCTAGAGGTCTGTTAATCGAACAAGGAGGTAGTCCTCACTCCCCAAAGAAACCTAAATTGCTGTACTGTTTTGTTGCAGTTGAACTGCTCAAAGCTGCTGCATGAGCTGTGCATCTCTGTGAGTGGCCTAGCGCGAGCGATTTGCAGCCTGGATATATCTGCGAATAGTTCACCCGAGGTATAAATTTCAGTGTACAAACGGTGCTTTCTGCCAGCCCTGGTGGATGGGCACTTTCCCTGCAGGCAGGTGCCCGGCTCCCCATGCAGCCTGCTCTGGCCCGAGCGCTATCGGCTGCGGGATGTGCACGCAGGATGCTCCGCTTCAGCTCGGATGTGTCCTTTAGAAGAAAAGAATAGCATTGTTTAAACTGTTTTCAGGAACCATCACGGTCCTCTCTTTTTCAGTGGCCAAATTCTTGTGCTTCTTTAATACTCATCATCTTGTTGCCCAAATGCCCTGGGTGGCGGGCTGGTGCGAGTGCCTGTGGGCAGAGCGCCTCCGTTCTTGCTGCTGCTGCTTTCACGGGGCGGCGCTGGGAAGAATGAGAGCTTCCATACTGCTAACTCATCAGAGACGGGCTGATGCTTGTAGAAATAATTTTGTGGAGGAAGATTGATGGGAGAAGAAAAAGAAAAAGTGTATCTGCTGACACTGAGACACTCGTTAAATTTACAATTATTTCTCAAAGCTGATTTAGGGAGAAGAAACAGTCTGCAGCTTTTAAAAAAGAACAAATGCATTTTGACACATCTAATTTAAAAGTTTTTTCTTTTTTTCTTTTTTTTTTTTAATCTGGTTCGCTTGGCTCATGACACCTCTTTTATTTTTTCATAATTTCCATCAAATTAGAAGTAAAGTTAGAATAGGAAGCATACCATCTGTCACCTCGTATTCCTTAAAATTGGACTCATGCTTCATTTTGGTTGCAGAACTCCCCCCTGATCTTCATTTGTCAGCTTCTTTCACAAGCTAAAGACATGCTTCTGAAAGGTACGCTTATGCATAAGACTGTTCGTGGGGTCTTTCATACCAGTTTGATGACGGTTTGTTGATTCAGAATTAATAAATCAGTTATTCATGACATCATTAGCTGAACTGAGAAGGGTGGGAACTGTAAGTTAAAAGGCTGAAACAAAGCAATACTTACAGAAATAGCACAACCAATGATAACACACATTTTTGTTATAGCACAGGTCCTTTGTCTGAACTATTTGTTTCTTTATTTTCTCAAAAACTTCATCTTTAACAATACATAAAATGTTTGCTATGAGATGGGTGAGTTAGATCATTTCTTGGTATATTTGAGAAAGTGAGAAGTTCCTCTTTGTAACTTCTAAACCTGCTCTAAAAATTTTAATTCCTTGTGTAGGTCCTCTCAATACCTTCTTCTTTTAAGCAGATCTTTTGTTCTTACAGTGCTATTAAATTCGGTCTTCCTGGAAGTTCACAAATAACATGGACTGTCTGAAATGCTGCTGCTTTTTCATTTGGGGAGAAAGCTGCTAATTAATCTGAATGTACTTGTCCCAGCTATAAATACGTGCTTTCCGATACACACTGTCAATGGCAAGTCATTTAGGTGACATAAATTGGTTTCATGTCATTTCACATCATGCAATATGGCACCTGAAGTGCTAGGATGCCAGCTGCTCTCTGGAGATAGAAAGGACATGCGTGTTCCTCTATTTTTCTTCTTCCTTTTTTTTTTTTCTTTTTTTAATTGCAGAAAAACAGGTAAAATAGCTTTACAATTCAATGCAATTTTCTTCTTTGTACTAGTACTGCAAGGCAGCATTGCTGGATTTTCTTTTTTGTTTTTTGTTCAAGGGAGTATAGGAAGCCAATGACTGCTTGCTAATTAGAGACCCCATTTGGCTGCATGCTTTGTTTTATTAGACTGTTTGGAGAATGTAATTAGCTATCAAGCCAGAATAAGGCTGTACATCTCCAACCATACTTAATCAAAAAACGTGACTTGGTTGATATTCAGTTTTTGGTTTTAATAGGTGGTTGTCCACATACTGCAATTTCAATATCTGCAGGGATTCCCCTCCCTCCGCCCCCCTTTTAAAAATCTCTGCTTGTTCTTTTCACAGTCACACTGCCAGTGTTCCGTAGGAAATTATGGTGACCAAAGCACCTCTGGTGTGCTCTCAGGAAGCACAGGTGTGCTTTTACACTAGATGTAGGATTTTCAAAATTCTTCTCATCAAAGTTAACAGAAACAGAACTGGGGAAAGCTCTGTCCTTTAAAAAATTCTTTTTATTTATTTTTTATTATTTTTTATTTTTTTCAGTCATGTTAATCAGGAATCTCAAAAACTAGACAACACTGAAGAAGTCCTGGAAGAACTAACAACATGTGACAATTATATTTATGGATCTTATCACACCAAGGCAGATAATTCTGTTTTTGCAGTGCAATTTTAGAAATACAAGTAAAACAAGAGAATATTTCTGTTGCATTTCATTGCTCTGATTCTCCTTTAGCTATGCTAGAGACCAACAAATGAGGGATGGGGGGAGAAATGTTGATTTCTTCATTTTCACTTGCATCACCTGCTTCTCAAACAAACCACCATCTCCTTGTTTCTGGCTGTGGAGACCATAACACCGCAAGGAAATCTTACCTGGTTTTAACAAAGCACTTTGCTGAACAATGTATTTTGCCATGGTTTAGCTTTGGGTGCATTAATTGCTCTGAGAACAGAAGAGAGAGATCACACTTGCCTTTGGAAGTTGCTGGCAGCCTGGCAGCAGCAGGGAAGAGAGAGGCACGAGCTTTTGGTTTTGTGGCCTTAGTTTGGATAGAATGGCTGCTGTTTATTTTTGCCTTTTCTAATCAGTATGCTTTCTGGCAGCTTTATTTTTAATGTTATATAAAACAGACATGTGTCTGCCAGTGGAAATAAAATGATTGCACCCAAAGGATTCTAATGTGATACTAAGATCCAAATGGGAAATTTGTCACTGACTGCAGCGGGATTGGGCCCCAGCTCCATGCTAATTAATTTTGTAGAAGAAAACATACTTGAAAGACTGATATTTTCCAGGTTCACATAAAGAATATTTCATTGAAAGTTCTCTTTCCAGTATTTAAATAAAATACAAAATGTAAAATAAGCAGCCAGATCTTCACTGTTTTTACAGTAAAAATGTATTTTACCTACTAGTTGTGCATTGTCTATGTGCACAAAGGTGGTCATCTTGTGCAAGCTACTGAAAACAATGGCAGCTTGACGTTTCGGTGTGGTAGGATACACATTAGTACCATGTGCATTGTAATACTCATTGTGCAAGCTGTGTTGGACAGCTTGTTTTTAAGCTAGGCAGAAAGCTAACTTTTCTAGACAGAATATAACTTTTCTGACAGCTCTTAGTCTTACCCTAGTGTCTCCCAGCATCTCTGAGAAAGCAGATTTCTTGTCCGTGTGTTACCATGTGGAGGCCCCCTTTGAAATTCCCAGGCAGTGCTTTTAAAAACGCACCACAGCTACAGCTCATCGGCACTGGTGCTGGACGGAGACTGTTAAGAAAATGGACAGAGCCTGGCGACTAACATTTTCTTAGAGAACACCTGTGCCTCTGGAACCGCACTCATAGCTCCTTCTGCATAGCTCTTTCCTTTCTCCTAAGTACCCATCTCCGTGCTGGTCAGCCAGGCTCTGGAGCTCTCTTCAGCAGCTTTCTCCTCATTTTTGGGGAAGAAAATTTTTAAATGATTTTTTGAAACTTAGACTAGAGTATAATAAATGTGGCATTTCTTCCACATGTGGCTCCCTTACCTGCTGAGTTCACTCACCACTCCCTTTCAATTCTTAAAAAATTTACTTTATGGTATGTAATTACAGACGCTTGCTTATTATAAGTTTGCTTATTTGTTTATCTTAACTTTTAATTTTAATACACAATCTGCTCAAGATCAGGATTAATGCTCCATTTTCCTTGTGGCGTTGTTTGTGTAGATGACCTCTCTCCTTAAGGCACACCTGCAGTTCCTGAGGTTTTTGTGCAGCATCTTCATCCCCTCCTCTGTACCATCTGAACTCTTCTGTCATTTGTTTTCTAGACGCATTTTAATCCTCTGATATTTCCTTTGTGAGATCTTTCTAAGCTCATTTCACACATAAATAACTTCTACGAGGCATCCTTCCATGGCTAATGCATGTCCCACAGCTTCTACATTCAGTTGGTGTTTTCTCCTCCATTGACAGAGCTGTATTCCACGACCACCTCAGTAAATAATCATGGTTTCTCCCCATTGTCTCCCATTTTTATACTGAAAAGAAAAAAGGGTAAAGGTCCAACCAACTCTTCTGTTTACCACTGATTCTTTCTCCATCTTCCCCGATTCCTGGACTTGTGCCTAGCTCAGCCCTCCCTCGCCCGTTCCCCCACCCGTTTGGCTCCGCAGCCCATCAGCTGTGTTCAAAGGCAGGAAGCCTCCCCCACACCCTCTGTCTTACAGCCTAGCCCCAAGCACGCACTGCAAGCTCTGAGCTCCGGCGGACCGCAGATGCTCTAAATTGCCCCTGAACAACCCACCGTGCAAGGCCGTCACAATCCAATCCACTCACCGGCCTCCCTCTCTTGTGGTCAAGAATTTATCCATAAGAGCAGGTTTGTGCTAGCTCCTCTGGCCGTTGCTGCAGCAGAAGTCCCGTGGGGTGGTGCAGGAGCACGCTGCTCCAGCAGGCAAGGGCTGGACCCCGGCGCCTGCGGGTCTGCCTCACACCAGCTCTGCCTGCAGCGCTTGCCCTAGGTAATTTCCCCGTGCACACATGGTGATGTTTCCACTATACTTCAGCCACAAACAGGAATGCCTTCCTTCCAGCTGCGGTAAACGCATTACCTCACCTTGTGATAATGTTCCTCACCACGGCGTTTTATCATTCTAGGGTGTTGGACACAACGCCAGGAGGCTGAGGACGTCCATCCAAGGCCTGTGAGCTCTGCAGCACGGGGAGGAATACCCACACCGTGCCTGTACCGCAGGATGGGGATCTGGCGAAGGAACCTAGAGGCTGTAAGTGTGACGCATCAGGCTTCACAGAGGAAAAACAATCCTTTTTAAAGGAGTGACAGTAGAGTGACAGTATGTTTTCCACCATATGGATCTGTGGAATACACCTCATTATGTTACTTTGACGATGTCTAGGTTTTATTTTCTTCTTATAGACTTCCCCTAAGGAGATTCCTAGATGGCTGGTAGTCACATAAGTGAAAAATACTCACTTAAATATACAAAGTTTAATTTCTTGTCATTAGGCAGTGTATCAGCTCAGGACCTAATCCGACAAGATGTTAAAAAATACCAAATGCCTAATGCTATGTAGGGTGGTCAGTCTTTAAGGTCTGTTTATCAGACCTGGGATGCTGATTCTCATGCCTTGATCAAAACCTGCCTTTTTCTTAAGCTGCTCCTGAATTCAACACGGGATTATCGGCCACTTGTTCTGCATGTAACTTTTTGATCTGTAGTTTGAAAAGCCAAGACAGAACCACATCTTGACATGCTCAGTTTCTGTACCCCAAATAAAGAAATCCTTTAAATAAACATTTTAGCCCACTGCCATACTAGAGTATGCATCGTAAATGTACTTCCAGTCCCTGCTGAACCACAAGGAATCTGTCTCTGACTTCCTATTTTAAATCACTTTTAAGGTAGCGAGCCAGCACCGCAGTAATGTCCTGCTGAGCGTGGTTACAAAGAAACCCCATTTAGGTCTCAACAAGCCTCTGTCTCAACAGCAAGTAAGAATGTTCAGTGGCGCTTAGTGCTTGATGTAGGTTGTATCAAATGCCTGCAATTTTATGTGTCAGTAGGTAAATCCAAAGCCTCTTATTATGAGAAGGGATAATGGCATACAGTATGTTAGAAAACAGGAGGCGTGCTGTTAAGATCCCGAAGGCCCCGAGAATGCCACGTCCCGGGAAGGCCCCCTTAGTCACGGCCGAGGGGATCTGCCCGCGCTCCAGCACACGACCAGGAAATGAGAAAGCAGCGAGGGCAGCTCAGGGGCCTGGTTCTCATCTTCTCCCTGCGAGACTCATCAAGAAATAACCTCATGAATTTCTGGCAATGTATTCTTGAGCTACGACTCGACAAGAAGAGGTGTTTCCAGGGTGCTTAGGTTGGAGTACTTTTTAAAATTTCATGCGGTGTAAGTTAAATAAGGTAAGCTAAATAACAAATATGTGCTCATCAGGCATCAGTGTTTTCATTAGAAACGTGTTTCATGGAAAATGCATTTAAATCCTACGTAACCCATTTTCTCAAGTCTACAGAATGTAGGCTAGCATTTTCAGCTTGCCTTCCGTGCCTGCTTAAAACAAACCCTCTTTGCAACAACTTGCCATGAGTCTCCTTGACCTGACCCCGGTGGGATCCATGGGCTCTGGCTGTCCCCAGCAGCGCCCACACCGAGTCGAGATGCATGGATGCTCTGCCGCGGCACTTGGGGGCTGGGTTCTGCTGCTGCTGCCCTCCCGCGAGCTCTGCCGTGGAGTTCCGTGGGAGGAGAACTAAACCACAAAGGTTTTCATCAGGAGTAGCCTAAACAGGTGAACGGGAATTTCTGGGGAGAAAACCTGGCGGCTTTCTGCGGAGCAGCACCATCCCAGCTGAGCTGCTGGGAGCCACCAGGAGGGGAGGGCTGCAGGGTGGATTTTTGGCTTTTTTGCTTTCCTGATTTTGGTAGCAGAGGCCTATGTGTTAGGCTGCTTACTATAAAATCCTGGTGCCTATGAAATCAGTAGTAACAAAATTGCCCCTGCTGATTTCTGTAGAGCCAGGACTTCAACTTTTTTGTGTTTAGTTTGAAGGAAGGAAGGAACAACCTTTTGACCCAGGCTACATGAATATTTTAAATGTTAAGTATTTCTTGACAAAACACTTTACAAAATACTTGTGTTTTGTTTATTGAGGAAAATACTGTGTTGTTTTTTTTTTCCTCCTGTAATTTTTTTTTCTATTAATCTGCAATTGTGTTTTGCACTACCATCCCCAGCTCAAATAAAATCTTTTTGCAGATCACCAGTGCTTTTGAAGGAAGTTTAACATGACGTCACCTTTCAGGACCAAATTATCATTACTTATTATTTCATAGCAATAAGCCTTTTCATTACAAGTATTTTACAGAATCTTACTGTTGGGTATGTGTCTAATTTAAACGAAAGCTTTTTAGATTTTGCTTTTGTAGTGTGTTACCATACGTAGACATGGCTGAAGTGCTCGGGAGGACACGGGTAGGCACGCTTGTACATCCACTCCTGTAGGAGTGTTTTCGTGACCCCTTTTCAGTGACGTGAGTGGACCATACTGTGCTGCTACAGAGCAACTGCTTCTAGTTTCCTGTAAAATAACCTTAAACAATTGGAAAAACAAAAGGGGAACAAATGAGATAGAAAGCAGCAACCAGCAAGCACAGGCTCTCTCATTTTTGGTTTTGGTTTAAATTATTGCTTAAAGCAAAACTCATGGTCTTGAAAATTGAGACCTCAGCAGTCTTGCAGCTAAATGTAGCAAGAAATATTTTATTTTAAGAAAGACATGTTTGATTGTTTCTACAGTGTTTTAAAGGTTATAAAAGTCTCTAGACAATAATGCTATTTCAAAATGCACTATGAATGCCAAGAAAAAGCTCAGAGATGTTGGTTTATTATGCTTACAGCTTTATGGAAAAATCTTTCACTTTAAATTTAATAAAAACTAATCATATCGTAAAATAAACAAATGAAGTTCCTGCAAAAACAAAGTATATACGGCAGCAGGCTGTACTAGCTTGCTAATATCCTGGCTCAATGAATAATGAAGCACATTTTCCTTTATTCAGATTCCCTCTTCAGTATAACAGGGATCTGATGGAGAACAATGCATGCATAGATGGCTATTCTTTGTCAAAGATAACAGTTTGTGAAAACTTCTTAGATTTTTTATGCTGTTAAAACTGAAAATATTTTTAGCACTTCTCATTTTTCAAATTAGAATATATATTTTGTTAAAGAATATCTAAATAGAGATTTTGCCTGTTTGGGATTAAAAAAATACTAAACACCAGTGTTTCTAATAGGCTATCTCTAACCAAGTCTTTTTTTTTTTTTTTTTTCATTGAAACTGTTTTTTAAGCAGCTTGAGATTTATGTGAAAATATCTTACACTTCCTCTAAAGTCTCACAACCATAATTCCATTTTTTTTTTTTTTATTCATAGGTTATTAAAAAGCATTCCAAACAGAAAGTTTTTGTATTACTGATTGTCATAAAGCTAGAAAGTCTCTTCTTGTCAGAAGGATTTCAAAGTATAATTAGGACAAAACTGTGCTGAACTTTTTTTTTCTAGTGTCATTTAATTTAAATGGTGTTCACTTAAAATCCTACTGAGAAAGATTCTAATTTGTTATGGCTCTTTAACTTGGTAATATAAATAATCCTTAAATATATGTGCAAGAGAGAGGTTGTTGCTGGAGTGACTGTTCATTCACATGTAAGGAAAATTCTATTAAGCTTACTGTGAATATTATTGTAAATAATTACAATATTACTGAGAATAATCCATGTTGAACTAAACTCTGGTTTGTGACTGTGCTTTCTTCTTCAGACAAAAAGAGGGACAGTATGGCTTAAATTATTTGTGTAATGACACGTATTGTTGATTTGTGTGCAATTCACCATGAAATTCTGGCTCATGGTCAAATGCAAAACTGTTTAGGACTAAGATTAGTTTAAGAAATACAGAAATTTCTTGAAACTCAGGAATGTAGCAGTCACAGATAAAGCAATATAGAAAGAAGAAAAACACATTGGGAATCAATTGCAAATCAATTTCTTTCTAGACAAAAAAAAAAAATAATCATTTTTTGTAGCTCAAGACCATTAGCTTAGAAGAATATCAAATCCGTGCTTTCTCTGAAGTTGGACTATTGCTGAACTCAGTTCAGATGCAGGTCTACAAGACAGAAAGTTGGCCCAGATGATATGCAGAGGTTCCCTTCAACCTCAGCTTGTCTATGACTCTAAATTAGGATGGCTAAAACCAGGAATTGCATCTCCCAGGGCTTTTTATGATGATGACGGACTGGAACCAAAACTTGGACGCATCGAAAAGCTGCATGACCATTTAGAAGTTGTGAGTGACTGGTCATAAAACAAACAATCAATCCAACAAAAATCTCCACATCATGCAATCCGTCAGTTGTTTGTCCTTGTCAAACTTTGCTGTGGTTTTGTCATGGGACACTGCCATAGCCCCAGCTCTTGTTTTGGGTGGCTGACCAGAGGCTTAAAGAACAGGGGAAAAAAAAAAAAAAAAAGATGCATTGAAGTCAGACCTCTTTGCTTAGCATGTACGTCACCAAGACCTGGGCAGGCAGACCCGAGCCCCCAGCAGCAGGCAGCTCGCTGGGCAGCCCCTGCCTGCCTGTGAGCCCAGCAGGGAGCTGGAGGGGCTGGGCCATGGGGTTGCGTTTTCCTTCTCTGAGGTGATACCCAGGTTAAGGGAGACGCGTTTGTGTTTAGTTACATTTCTGAATACTCCTTTCCAGCATGTATGTGACTTGTGATGGCTGAAGCTTTCAGGCTTTTGTACATATTTTACGTCAATCTTTGGGGGTCAAAATATTTATTTTTCCCTTTGAGACTTGTGTAATTAAGAAGTGGAAGCATTTATAATTCTAGTGTTCAATTCTAGTGTTCTGAAGCATGATTTACTTGTAGCTGCGAGTATAGGTTATAAAGAAAATGTTAGACAAGCCTGTTTTAACAGCTTCAGGCTAGAGATGTAAGAAAATATTGTTGGGAACCTTTTGTGTTTCTGAAGATAATAGTGAGAGCTGCACAGACCTTTATAGAGGGACAACTTAACATAAGTCTTCTCTGGCCTGCAGGAATGTGTCAGAATTGTAAAAAGGAAATAGCATCTGGTCAATAGCGAACACCTCAGTGACATTAAATTGTTAGAAAAAAAAATGCTGTCCTTGAAGAACTGCCTGAAAAGCACAAAACACTATTCATACATCTGGTCTGGGCAAACATAAAGATGGCTTACCAGGAAAAATGTGTAGCAGACTAAAATACTGTTTAAGTTAAATACAGAAGAAGGAAAGGCATTTGTTTTACACATAGGGCTTATTTAGTGTTACATTAAAGGGAGGCAGACTGACATGCTTCTCTAAAGAGCTCAGAAAGGGTGGAAGATAAAACTTGTGGACTGATGCAGAGCATTTGGAAGGCTAAATATGGTTGACATGAAGGAAAAAAAAAAAAAATGATTTCAATGTATGAAAGCCTACTCCAGACAGCTTTGTTCTACTAAAATTACTGATGTAGACAGCTAAGTGATAGCCATAGATTTTACCTGTGGACGTACTGAGTCAGCCTGCTCGTCCACGCCTTTTACCTCTGAAGAATATCAAGCAGTCGCCCCAGCTAATTCTTCCTTTTCCATTCTTTGTCATCTTTCATAGCTTCCAGTGTGGCTGAGCAACAGCAGCAGAGGCAGTGTGGTGAGGGGTGGCGTCAGCTGGTGGTGCAGCACGCCAGTCCCCTTTCCTGCAGAGCTAGCAGTCTGCCCTCCAGCTGGCTTCGTGCTTCACCAGCACCTAAAGATGCCCTCGAGCATGGGTTATGCAATAACTGAATGCCTTCCCTGCCAATAAATAAACACAGGAAGGCAGCTGATCTAATAATATATGTTAAACAGCATGAAAAGTGGAAGAGGAACTGTGAATTAGTTTAAAATCAACAATTCCTTGGGGAAATACCACAACAGGATCTGCTATACTTGTTCTCCCTGATCAAATATTTAATAGTTAGTATAGCTGCTGCTAACAGCTCAGCAGTAAAGAGACCCAAACATTATATCTCTTTTTCCTCCAGTTGATTTCCCATTTCAAATGAAATTTAAGTACCTTAGGGTGAGAATATACCATATTTTCATCTGTGTCTGTCTCCCATCTCTTTAAATGTGAATGTACTAAAGGCAAAAGTCATACGAAACATCCTGGTAGAGTCTGTCGCTGGATAGTTGTTGTTTTTTTTTTTATATGATCAGTTTGCTCAATAAAAAAGGATGAGTTTGGGTTAAGTTGAATTAACTATATTGTTTGGCTGGGAAACATTTAAAAAAACTAGCATTTAATTTCAATGGTATTCAATTACACATTTTGATATTTTCTTTCAGAAAATGAGATGAATTTAATAATAATAAAAAAGATTTAAAAAATAAGTAAACCATTTATTTTATAGAAAAATAAGGTTTTTGTTTGTTTGTTTTCTGTTTTTCTGATAAAACTGAGAGGACTAATTGTGACATTTTCTTTGCCTCTGAATATTTCCGTACATTGCCCCCACACAGAACAGACAGAACAGGGCCATAGGTGTCATGTGAGGGTGGTTGTCGTTCCTGCCTAGGAGCACACTTGGGAAGGGTAGGGATTTTGAGAGTGTGTATGAATGTGTGCATTATTTAAATCCCTTTTTTATTACTTTATTTTGCAGATCATTGCAAGTCAGGAAATAAAAGGTAAGGCACAAGGAGCAAACAGAAACTTGACAGTTCTTTGGAGGAATTAGAGAAGCCACAAAAGGGCACAAAACCAAAACAATTTTGCAGCTGCCTTTGGATGCTCTGAAAGAAGAGAAAAGGTATGGACGAGAATCACATAGGAAAAGAGTTGCATGGAATAAGGCAAAAAAGAATAACGCAGTGTGGATGATTTGCCAGTAAAGTTTAGGAGGAAAAATTTTTGAGAGATGATGTTAAAGAATGAGGGTGTGAGTTATCTAATGGTTGTGAAAATAAACGGGGAAAGGAGAGTCATAGCTGATCCCGAGGTGACAAGCTCAGGTCAGTGAAAGGACAGTGGGTGTGAACTGACGGTCAGCAAGGATGAGCAAAGGCAAAAGCAGCGGGCTGAGGGTCAGACTGAGGAGCACTGGGATTTGGGGTTGCAGCTGAATCAGGAATGAATAATTTGAAGGCAGAAGTAGAAAAGACGATCACAGAAGACATAAATCTGGATCCTTTAGGGATCTGAGCAGGGAGAAGCAAAACAAAGAGAAGTTGATTCAAGGAAGTACAGAAATGTGGGAGGCACAGAACCAGAGCCTTTGAAGAACTCAGCCATGAGCAGGAGGTGTCTGCAGCTGTGCTAAGCACTCTTTAGGTAGGTAGGGAAGAAGAACAATGCAAAAAAAAAGTTACCCATTTAAACCATAAGCTTAGCTCCAAGCACTTTCCAACAGAGTTTCAACTAAAGTAATAGGAGTCTAAAAGGAAAGTACAAACTAAATCACTACATTTATTTCATCAAACAGTTGTACATTTTGAAAAAGGTAGGGAAATGTAGACAGAAAGGGGAAGTAGATACTAGAAATTTCCAGTGGTTAGTATAAAATAAGTGTTTGTGTGGAGGGCTTAAGTACAAATGTCTATGAATTCATCTGGGATAACTCTAAATTGTTGGTGTTTTTCAAATCCATAGAGCACATTAGGTCACTAGATTGCCAACAGTTTTTGCAGAGAACTAGGCTAGACGCAAACAACTATTCTACGTTCTGGAAAAATTAGATTCCCTAATGTGTTGGTTAATCACTTAAAAAATAGAATAAATCAGGCATTAATTAGTGTGGTGCATGTTTTGAAGTTTCTTTTCAATATGAAGGTTGTAGTCCCTGCATATATGATCAGCTGTCCTTCCACTTGCCTTCTGGGGAGCCTAGGCGGAATTCTTTCAGTCTGGTGTTTGGTTGTTTGTTTGTTTGTTTTAATCAGCATAAAAAGAAGAACAACTAAAAACTCATTCTGATGCTTAAATTTTAAGTTCATATTGCTGTTATGTTTATTTATGCTTATTACCAGAAAGTACAAGCAGTTACGACCGGTGGCAGGTCCCTCACTGCAGGACATCCCCCTGCACCCAGGGGCCGCAGTGCCTGGGGGCACGCGGGACACGGGGGGAGCAGCTTAGGATGGGCTTCCCTCAACACCTGGTGACAGGCGCTTGCTGCCGCCCTTCTGGAAGGATCCCCGTGGGGTGGGAATGCTGGCAGTAAGGTGAGGGACCAAGGGGCATCACACTGCGTGGAGGCAGGCTGGGTGGGCAGGCAGGATAACGCGGCACAGGTCGGCCGCCCGGTGCTGTGAGCTAAAAAAAGAGCGGCCGCAATTGGTATTCCAGCGGCAGCCTAAAATGCATGGGGATTTGTATCCAAATAACTATCAGGGTGACTGCTGTTCTCCTGGACTAACCTCATATTTTATTCATTGACCTCAATTCTTTTAATTTAAATTCCTGTCAATTGTAGGAGAATGATGCAGCAATTATTTCGTGTAAGCTACACAGTTTATATCTTGTGCTATAATCCATGGTTCCTTCTGTAAGTCTTGTTCAAGTTACAGCAGTAGTCCCCATGAGTCTCATGATATGAGAACTGGGGACCTCGCTATGGAAGTTTACATCCCGCTTTCCCTGGAGTACAGGAGCTGTGATTGTTGGACCAGGGAAGTGAGTGGGAACACAACCTCCCGGCCCACTTTCCAGTTCATGTCTTGAGATAGTTGTGGCTGTGCGAGCATCGTGATCCACATCCAGAGCAAACAAAGGTGTTTTCATCTTCAGCTGCTCCTCAGCCCTTCTACGGGAGGTTTCTCTGTCTGGAACAGCACTATGATTTAGCTGCTATTACTGTTTGCTGAACCTGCAGCAGAGAAAATAGTCCAAATGCTGCTTGATCTATCCTGTTCAAACGATTGTGCCTGAAGTGAGCTTAAATCATATTACTAAACTGCGGTGGGAGCAGGAGTGCAGTGACGAGCCTCAAAGAGCAGCTGAAGTGCTGTAGCTGTTTGCTAGGTAATGGGCCTTTAGTTACGAGACACTGCTGGAGAAAGAGGTGGCTCTGAGGACAGAGTCCTGCTTCTGTACCCAGCGGGCGTTCTGGGGCTGCTCGCTGTGTTTGTCGGCCAGCTCCAGCACGCTTGTCATCCAGAAAGCTTCTCCAGCAGCTGGGATTTTAGCTGTGTTCCCTTTGCAGAAGTGCTTAACAAACATCTGCAGCGGTGGTCACATAGAAGGATCAGCTTTCAGGCTCCTGGTTCCTAACGGTTCCGAAACGGTTCTTCCTTTTGCAGAATGGGAACTCCAGGAAAGAGCTGGCTCTTCCTGGGCACTGTGAGACGTGGATACTGCAGCTCAGGTGCAGGTGCCTACATGGCTCTGCTCCCGCGGGCCGTGGCTGCAGGGAGCCGGCAGCTGTGTGCCCCTGGCAGCGCCGTGCTAACGCCCAGCCCTGGCGCTTTGGTGCAGCTGCTCCTGGTTTGCTGCTTTGCTGTCCTTTGACGTTAGTCTGCTGGGATGTGCTACAGCGCAATATGGGGAATTAGGCTGTTGCAGGGAGCGGTAAAGAAAATGTCGGGTCTCTGGGAGATTTTCTGGGATATTATTTATTTATTTATTTATTTATTTATTTATTAATATCAGAACTCTTACTGGAAACAAGAGTTGTTCTTACTTGTCTGGGAGACCCCAAAAAAGTGCCGTGTGATCCCTGCGTCAGAACAATTCTGAGTATCTTGAAAGAGAGATAATTGCCCGGGAGCAACACTAATCCAAATCAAAATAACTACTCTGAGTTATTTGCTGTGGTACTTCAAAATAAATGGAGTGAGGAGGCTGTGTCCATTTAAATCCTTTACTCTGAATTGTTTGCTTCCATCTACGACAAAGCGTTTTTCAAGAACTGCTTGCTACTTCCACAGTGTGAATATAAGCATTTTGGAAAAGAAGCTAATCACCAGCAATTAACACTGTGTTGTGGATCTTTGTGCATTTTGCTCACAGCTTTAACAAGCAGATAAAGAGACAGAGGAGACATTGTAAAAATGTGCATTCCGTTTCCTAGCTAAAAGTCCTCAGAGCTCTATGATTGCTCTCCTGTTACTATGCAGAGTCCTTGCTTTATTTTCTCAGGCTTGCTGTACCAAAAAAAAAAACAAGAGTACTGTAATAACACAAACCACCTTGCAGAACTTGAAAGCTGACTATATAATTCTAATTCTGTTGGAAATCACACCGTGTTTACAGTATCATACCATATATTTACTGCTTCTCCTTTAGAGTACTATAATTAATTGACAAATTTTTAAAAAATCTTTATTTAAATTTGCACAAATGAAAGCTGGGGACACAGAAGACTTGCGCACTGTACACCTCCAAGTTCCAAAGCTAACTGCACTTTCAACACCACTGCAATTTATGTGTTCCCTTTCTGCAATTTAATTTACTCAGTGTTTTTTCACCACAAAAAAATAACTACTCATTTATTCAGTTAGTAATAACTAACTTTTTTGGATACTGAAGGAGTAGCTGAAAAAAAGGAAAACAACAAATATGGTGAATTAAGTTGGTGAGAAAAAATTGAGATGTGAAGTTGAAGGGGAAGGAAGATAAATTCTTGTTCTGGAACTGTTTTTTTGTTGTTTGTTTGTTTCTTTTTGGTTATGCATCACTACAGTACTGTAATGATTGAATAGTTTCTTGAAACACTTACAGCCCAAATCTGAACGTGAAACTTCTTAATAGTCGCTCAGAAGCATGAAAAACCACTACTAATATAACGACATTCAATGAATGTAACACCTGTGCTTTTCATCAACGACCTTAAGCAGCACTAAATTTTTCATGTTTGCAGTAGACTTTCTACAACAAAAGCTGAGCTGAACTATGATCTGTTATATTTATACAACTATTTTACTGAATATCACTTATTTACTAAAATAAAATTATCCTCTTCCCAAATTCTTATCTATCTTATGCACAAAGGAATAAAATTGCAAGATGGGTAAGCATCAAGAGTACATAGCAAAGATTTTATTTCTTAAGCATTAATGTCTGAATACAATCTGAACATTTTTCTGGTGAAGGCTTTAATTGCATGTTGGTAACAGCGAGTCTTTTGTGGCAGCAATCGTTCACTGGATCATGATCAGCAAACAAAGAAACAGAATTAGGAAGGAGAGACCAACTCTTCCTGCCCGTGTTCCCTCTTCTGCTGCAGGCGCAGTTATGATGCATTTCTGCATTCCAGAATGTAGGGAAAAAGAAGATGGGGGAGGGAATTTAAGCACTTGGGTAGTCTTGACTCACAAGAAACGTGTTCTTATTCTGTCTCCATCACTGTTCAGAATCCGAACAGTGATAGTGCTCAGCAGTGCTGCAGTGAATGAGCTGCATGCTGGGCCCGGCCAGCACAGCACTAGGTCTGCGTGGGGTGACGTGGGGTTTGTGCACAGAACACCGGTGCTTCAGACAAGCTCTCAGCAGTTAATAAACAGAAATTACAGAGGGGTAGCTTATTCCTGTTCAATTCTGAGATATGAAAAAAAAAAAAAAAAGACAAAAAAGCACAGCTGTTTAGGCTGGAGGAAATGTTCACTTGAATCTTCTGGTCTGTGCCGGTAGAATTTTTCCAGGTTTTTGTAGATTGTTTCTTTTTGGTTTGTTTGTTTGTTTGTTTTCCTAAAGCCTGTTTTAACAATCCTTGAACTCATCTCTTGTTATCCAGGTTCAAAATTTCTATTAAGGGGTGTTCCATGACTGAGCATAAGCTAGGAGGAGTGGGCAATGGACCTTTTGATTAAAGTGTGGAATCCCTGCAGTAGGCTCTAGCCTTGGTCAATAAGTAATTGGGCGTTTTGCTGCTTTATGACAGAGCCCTCGGGCTGGTAGACACTGAACACCCTTTCATCCTTCTGACTTCAAAGTACTGCTCAGAACTTCGCAGAAACAGTCTTTTAATTAGATCTGTAATTGAAACATCTATCGGACTAGCCTACATCATCTTTTCAAAGTTTCTTGTATGTCATGTTGCAGCAAACGGATGTGGTTTTCACATGGAGCATGGTCTCGTGTATAATTATCACATCTCTTTAGCTTCCTGTAAGTGCACCTTTCAGGAATTCCATTTCAGAGATGATTAAACCCTAGTTTATCTCACAAGTTGTACATATTTAAGAAAATATTCAAGGCTTTCAGAGAACTGGAAACTAATTATTTTGTTATAAAGCTGACCTTAGCATTTTGACGTGGCCTACAGACTTTCTCCTTTTCATTTAGAGGAGCTAAGGAAGTTGTGATCAAAGAGCTAAAACTCGACCTGGCTTGGAGGACATGGTAGGCATTCATATATAAATGCATTCGTGAAGGTCCGAAAAACTGTCTGCCTCTTTCATACCCAACCTCATTACTTTGTGTTGCATTATATCTGCTGATATTCTGGCAGTGCAGCTGACGTGTGGATGAAGGATTTTCAGAGTTAAAAACTTGATTAACTATAGTTTGAGTTAAAAATTAATCACTAAAACTATTCCTGTGGAATTTTTGCTCCAAAGATGAGTGTTTCCCTTACATTAGGAAAGTTTCCTTTACATTAAAAACAGTTGCTCCTCAAAACATGTATCCATGTGTTTTAGGGACTACAATGTTCTGTTCAGCAAAGCATAAAGCTATTTTATTTTACTTTTTTACTGGAGGTGATATTTTTCTCTTGGAGGCTTTGCAAATCTCCATGTGACTTACCTCTGAAAGATGTTTCGCAGGAGTTGCTCAGGGGATGTTGTGGGCTGGAAATGCACTGGTAGTTTGTTGTTGTTTGCAGAAGAGTATGAATGAGATTTCACCCTGCACAGCAAGGCAAACATCCGTGTCTGGTGGTATTTCAGAAGGGGCTCAGTAGAGAAGAGAACAGCTGCACAAAGCACCATTCTCAGCCCCTTCAAGGATGATCACACGCAATCTGGATGTCCACAGGGTAGAGGACATAAACATTTTGATCACATTTCGTCTTTTCATCATTTTAATCAGAATGTGAAGTATTTTCGATTTTTATCTTTTTTTTTTCTTTGTTTTTCTCTTCTTTTTGCATGTGAATGATGTGACAACTGTTTATTGGCACTGTCTAATGTTCCAAAGTTGATATTTGCCCTGAGTCCTAGCAAGCACTCTGCAGCTCTGAGCAAACCCGCTGCTCCCATGCCGCTATATTCTCCGTCTGTCTTTCTATATTGCTGTTACTCTTCATGCACCTCTGAAAGATGGAAGCGTTCTCAAGTTTAAGCCTTCACTTTTCAGACCTCAGATTCATAACTTAATTCTTTTTTCCCTCCCTCTTAATGAAGTTCGGGGCATAACAGTGATAATTAGAGATTTTAAAAGGAGATGAAGAAAGGGAAATAATAACTTGGTGCTTTTTTGATAAGAAATACAGATTCAGCTACTTGGCATGTAAGGTACTGCTTAGCCATTCTGCTGTGTATTTGCCTGAGATAAAACAGTAATATTCATCTATTAACTTCCCTTTGTGCAAGTCTGTGCCAGAATAATATCTGAAGAGGGCAGGTAGAATTTTACAAATTCTTCAGTTTCTTTATGATTACCAAGATTTCATTTTTTTCCCCAAACAGAAGAAGCTTTTACCTGTTTTTTCTTTTGCCAATATAAATACCAAAAGCACCAAATCTTGCACAAAGTAAGTAAAAAAGCAGTAATTAAATTAGTCTGTTTCTTCCAGGAGGGGCAACATGAATGAGATTTCAAAGGTTCCAAAAAGAGGTTGGTAGATGTTCAGTGCTTTCACCTGGTTCCAACAAACTGCTGCCCCAGTCCTTTCAAATATATCACTAGAAATGTTTTAGTGTTTTGTTCCTTTGTTTTATTTAAAAACAAACAAACAAACAAAAAACAGTAAAAGCCCCATATTGCATGCATTGTTTCCAAGGATGTGTTTGCCATTTTCTGGAACTGCAGCAGAACTTGAATTATAGAACGTAGCACAAAAATGAAGCTAAGGAAAGGAAGTTCCTTAAAAAACCATTTCATATACGCTATATATTTTTTTCTTAAGTCTTTAAACCTGTAATAATCTACTTTCCTCTTTAAAAATAGGTAGAGTTTTGATATTGTGAAGCAAGTAACAGAAGTGGAGTCTTGTGAGAATGCTTTTGCCAACAAGCGCCATATAGTGAAGAAGCGACACGACTGTTGGGAAGGAGCCGGGTTTAAAACACTGGCTTTAGGACAATCGCTTTGCTGTTTGAAGAGAACAGAAGGCAGCACAGAGGTCAGTTACTTCAGAAGCAGCACTCGTTTAATTTTCTCCTTGTGCAATTACTGAATGTCGTAATGACACTATAATGAAATCGCACTGCTTTGTTTCAATGGAACAGCACCCCAGTTTTGTTCATTCAGTAATATCTTGGAACAATAACTTTCACGGGTTATTGTTTATGACATTGGTTTTCAATCAGAGGCATGCAGATCTCTGTGGGCTGATATGCTATTAAAAGAAATCATGCAAATTACCTAAGAATAGCAAGTTAAGCTTTGTGAGGATTAAACTTGCATTGGAATTTCAGAGTTCTCTATTTCTTTTTGCAGGTCCAGAAATAGACAAATATGATTTTTTTTTTTTTCTTTTAAGAAGCCTTTGATTAAACCAGGATTAAAAAGTTATTAATCCTGACAGATTTCCTGAGAAATGCTATAAATAATAATAATAATAATAATCATAACAATAATAATAAGCTGTTGGTATAGCCAAACACTTTCCATCCTATTTTTCTACATGATTGTTTGTTTACCACTCAGGTGTTAGTAAATGGCACTGTACAGTGCATTCAAAATATCTGCAGTCCTGCGGGGCTTATATCCGTGTTGCAGAACAATAAATACTGTTGTCAAAGAATAGAGTAATCCAGAAATTACAGCTGCATACTTTGGAGGGATTTGGTCTAGAGAGTAGGTATAGAGGGAGCTTTTCTGCCTTGAAATGCACTTTCCTGGCTGAAGTAGGACCCGATTAATGGAGCAGATATTCCAGTGCTCTCAGTTCTGTTCATGTTTTACACAGAATGTAAAATCCAAAAGCGTGCAGACGCGTACTAGCGTTTCTGAGATGGGTGTTTCCATGGCTACGCTCAAGCACCCGACGAGCTTGTGTCAATGCGAAGCGCTCGCTTTCCTCCTCGCTGCAGGAGGGTTTGTTCTGAGAAGGAGCTGTGCTGCCTGCTTTCCACCTGGTGTGCTGGAGAAGCAGCACAGCTCTTGGACGCTGTGTGTTGTGCCGAGGGACAATTACACCCCTGTCTGTGTGCATCCACTGTCCTTGGGTCCACTGGGTTAACGTTTCTGTGCAGCTCAGGGAGTTGACCTAAATCTTATTTCAAATGAAAGATTGAATAATGGAAATGATTCATTTTGTGTGCTGCAAATTCTTGCACTGTGACCAAGCACCCCTCCTCAAACTCCAGCTGTATGTGACCATGCCTGTCTTCGCTGAGTAGCTGCGTGGTCACAGTGGAAGGAGAAAAAAATCATTGTTGTACAGCAAGAAATAGGGACAGAGATAAAGTCGTTTGTAGAAGTCTTCATTCGTACGAGTACTCTCAGGATTCAGAACTTCTCTCCGTTCTCAGGTACCTAAACACACATGGAGGTTTGGGTCCCGGGAATAAACAGACTTTTGCAGATGAGTTCAGACCTCTCTGAGAAATGTACTCCGGGAGGCTGTAAGATTGCTTGTACGTTATGTGAAGCAAAGTAGGGCTTCCTTTTCATGGAGACTCTTAGAGTGCTAAATTATTCCCATTTAGAAGTTCCTTCTGTTTTTTTCAGCAGTCAGTATTATGACAGGTAATGTTCTCAGCATGCCTGTCACTCTTAGAAAGGTAATGTCATCCCATGGCAGAAGCTTCTGGAGGTGGCATATCTGATTGTATGGCAAGACATTCATATGTCTGGTATTAAAAACATGGAGGATGTGGCCTTTCCTATTTTCTCATAATCATTAGCCATTTTGGCTTGCAGCTAGGTGTCCAGAAAAGCTTTGTATCGTTGATACAAATAATGTATATTTTTGATATGATTTTTGTATCATCTATTTTTACACTGAAGAACTGGACCTTAGGCAGGACTCTTATGCAGTGACTCCCAGCCGAGTTGTAGGGAAGCCCAATTTTAAAGAATACTAAATGTATTTCACAGGTCTGAATTTATCTCTAAGTAGAAAGAGCAGTTGTTGTTGCAGAGCAAAAAGGGAATAGCTTGTTAAATATTTGCATTAGGTGCAAACCGAATACTACTCTGCTCCAAAATAGCTCTTAGTTTCTTTCTGGCTTACTATGTAGACCAGTCCATGTGCCTCAGGGAGGAGGTGGTAGCAATTCTGAGATTTGATGAATCACCATCCAAAGAATTAGAAAGTGTTATGATCCAATTATGATCGTAACAAGCCACTGAGTATCTGCAAACAAAAGAATAAACCACAGATGTATTAGCCTGGAACGTCTTCCAGATGAAAGATACTATAGTTTGCTTGAATGCCAATTATTACACATTCTGAAGCAATAACGAAGAAATTAATTGTTTTCTTTCTTTCTTTCTTTCTTTCTTTTTTTTTAGTATCCTTTTGTTTTCCCACATCAATTAAAATTTGTTTTACTCTATGGCTCCATGTCTAATTAATTGCATTTATTCTTGGGATAAGAAAATACTCAGTAAAGAAGAATGTGGAAAGAAACATCACAGAGTTGAATCTGTTGATGTTCTGAGATCCTGCCCTGAAGCCCAGGGAAGGGATGGAGATCCTTTTTCCACACCTGTCCTTTACAAAAGGGCCTGAGTCAAATTCAGCAATGTTAAAGTAGAAAACTTATCTCCGTTTTAGGAGGGCAGGAGTCATGTTCTTCCTGGAACCTGAACTCTCCTCGTAGCTCTTAATTGGTGCACCAACTCTGGGGAATATATGCAGACTCTCCCAGTTTTAACTCAGTCTTCTAAACTAAACAACAAGAAAACCAGCAATTGAATGGTTTTCTCTCCTTGGCTTAATTTTTCTCCTTCCCCCTTATGTGCAGGCGGCAGTGCCACCAGCCCTGCGAGGACGGTGCCCATCTGCAGGCTGTGTGCGTGCGGCTGCTGAACAACAGCAGCGAGGTGGCGTTCAGCCTCTGCTCTGAAATGGGTGAAAAACGGGCAGAACAGCGTGTGCTAGAAAAGGTTGGTTCGTTCTACAGATTTGTGGCTTGTGCAAAAGAAGTGCACTGCACAAATGGAGATTTAATATTTCCCTTTTTTATTGTGATTTATGCAGTTTGAGTGCTCACATTCCTGAACAAAATACATTAAATATTTGTCGTGCCAATACACCAACTCTTTCCACGTTCTCATTCTGAAAAAGGAACATACCTTATCTAGTAAAGCTTGAGGAAGTTCTGCTGCTTTTTTTTTTTCTTTTTCTTTTCTTTTTTTCCTAATTTTTGACCATAATAATCTTAACTATTGACAGAAACACACAAACAGTGCTGTAGTGGAAATACTGGGAAGTGTGCTCATTCCACCAGCGGAGTTTTTATGGATCTCCTTGTCTCCCTGTCTCCCACACATTCAGGACTGTGGGAGAGATTAGCTCGTGAGTCACGGCAATGTATGCCATGGCAGATTCCGTGATCATATTAAGTGACAAAATCGTTATAGACATACTTGAAAAGACTGACTTCCTCGTCATCTCAGACAGCGATTACTAATCGCTCTTGTATTGTTCTGTGCTGCTCTGCCTGGGCTATTTCTAGGTGTCTCCTGACTGTTGATGCATGTCGGTGAGTTTAACTGTAACAGTACTGCACGTGGCTTATAAGGCCCTGCTGCAGATTTTGTTGAAGCAGCTGGAAGACCACAGTGCTCAAGGCCACAGATAATTAAAAATTGGAGAGAGGCACACCGATCTGTGACATTTTTCCAATGATAAAACGAAGTGGAAAGTTTGAGTGTAGCCTCTATAAAAAAGGGTGAGGACCTTAATGCCTCACAGGGGAACACAGAATTTCCATCCTCGGCATATTTATGTGGGCAGTATATATCTGGGTCTGCATCAGACCCGGGCCTAAGGCACAGATGCTTCCCTACAGCAAGTGGGGCAGAGCTCGGCAGTGCTTCGCCTGCCTGCGGTGCAGCCTCCTGGCTTCGGACAGGTCTCTGCAGTGCTCTAGATCTGTGTAACCTCCCTGGCAGAAACACAGCTCACGTCGAGCGTGGTGACAAACCTCTTTGTTTTCTGATGAAAACAAATTTTTACAGGTAGGGACTTAAAATGTAGTTTGTCCTACCGAAACTGAGCTGTGCACGTCAAAGCACATTTGACAAAGAAGGACAACGGTGATCTTTGGTGCCAACAAGACAGATCACTCAGTTCGCACCGCTAAACCAATTCCTTCTCTGTGAGGCAGAATTCCCTGCCGCTGAGGTAAATCCCCTGAGGGAGGGAGGGAGAGAGGGGGCAACCAGGGGCTGCAAGGAATTTTTTCCAAGTGCAGTGGAAGCAGAATTTCAAAGACTTGCCTTAAGAGCCAGTCTGAAGCGGGGCAAAAAAGGGAACTTGCTTTACTCTTGCTTTTGAAAAAGTTTGGATAGCTCCTTTTCCATTTTGTCTTCAGAAGGTAAAATAATTTATTTGGTAAACTGGTACTGTCATGAATAATTTTGTTCTGGTAAGTGGTGACTTGTTTTATAATTGCTTAGATTTTACAGGAGAAATTCCAATTTTATTTTAAGACTCACAAGTGATAGAAATTCATGTTGTAAAACATAGTTTGTGTGAGTCTATTGCTGACAGTTGATTAAATTTCTGGACCTCATGTACTTAACATCATGGCTATGTGAAGGAACCATTAAAAAAAAACACAACAATATTGACAGTGTGCTGTATTAAAATTGGAAGAGTCAAAGGAACATGACAGTTATGCAGTAGGAAATGGTTGAGGAAGATACAAGAGTGCTGGAGAGAACTGAAACCACTGAGGTGGTGATGTTATTTTTAGCAGCATGTGGATGAACTGTAAGGCAAAATGCAGGACACTTCCTTTGGTAGCATAGTGCTTGGGAAAGGCCTACGCATCCTGCGGAAATGAAGAGGAAATCCTTAAAATTGAGCTGGAGCTGGCTGGTGGGAAGGTCAATTACAATTTAGTCTGGTCTCTGAGAAGGTAAGGTCAGAGAGAAGTTTTCCAATAAATTTATGAATGAAAATGAGAGTGAATGACAGGAGCTCTCCCGTTACGAAACGTGAATGGCACAAACTGTGTTAACTAAGGCAGAATCGGTTACAAAGAATAGCATTGGGATAGCACTTCTTTTGTATCCAGCAAGGTGCTCTCCTCAAAGCCATTCAGAATTTAGTGTTGTCAGAAGGTAGCACTGGTCAGGGAGAGGCAGAGCACTCCTTTCATTCCTCCAGGAGGAAGCCTTAATGTGATCTTGAATTTTAAAGTGATCCAAAATTCGGTAGAGTAACAGATACCACTGTCAAAAAAAAAAAAAAAAAAAAAAAAAAAAAAAAAAGAAAAAAAAGTTTAATGCAAAGTTCAAACAGAGCTGCTATGATGTTGATGTTGTTAACTATGAGGAGTATGTAAAGAATCTTCCCATATTGGCTGGCTCTCTTAAAGGCCATCCTGCTGCTGTGGTATGAACTTGTGAGAATCCTTGGCTTCAGAAATAGTAGAAAAGTGTTTCAAACTTTCTATAGAAAGAGAAGTGTAAAAAACCTAACCCTACTCAAGATGTTATTTTCAGTGCTTTCAGGGGAAAAATGTCTGTGTGAATGTGATGTGGGTAGTCTTGTATTTTAGTCTAAATACCAGTTTATTCTTCAACTCTTTGATGTGCCATGCCATCACCCAAAGAATGCAGTAGTTATTTTAAAATCATATGATGCTGAATCAGACGATCAGACCATGCAATTTCTTTTTTTTTTTTTTTTCTTTTTATTTTTTGCTTACAGTGATTTTTGCATGCTTTCCTTTGACAATACTGTAAAGATAAAATTTAACATTTGGAAAAAGTGCTGTTAAGAGAAAAAAAGTGTTTTCCTTCTAATTATTGCGTGGACTTGCATGTCAGGTTAGTGCCAGGCAAGCTGACATGCTCTGTCTTACAGTCTCAGTCTGAGTACTGGATAATAAGGTATTTCACAAGAGCCTTCTCACATGTGATAGGCAGTCTGACGTCTAATACCAGCATTATACTCAGCCATCAATAAGCTGCAGACTAGAAAAGAAATTCATTCTCTTGCCCGCATTAAAAGAACCATTACAATAGTTCTACTGAGGCAGTTTCATGCTTTGGAGCAGGAACTTTCCATTAATTTGAGAAATTCCTGTAGTCAAGTATGTGCTGTACTGTGTCTTTGTAGAAAAACACCCAGATTTGATTAAGACACAAGACCCCATGAAGCCTCAGTTTGCCTGCACAGCGCCGTGTGGTGGTTGCTGCCGCAGCCCTGCGTGGACAGGGTGAGGTCCAGAGGAGCGCGGCCGTCGCTGGCCTGGTGCTGCACGCACACCGGCCAAAAGAACAGGTCTGAGTTTCTGGGGCACTGCTGCTCTCCTGGATGTACGGGACGTAGGCGGGCCGACGCGTGCTGGCATTGAGGCTGCCTGCAGGTTCTCCCCAAGCCAAGCAGAAAATCAAGATGGGGTTTCCTGGTATGTGGTTGCCGTGGGCTCGTGCTAGGTAAGAGCAAAACCAGATGGGTTGAGTTTAGTATAGGGACAAAAGGGTCTGCACACCGGTAATATAGGAACATAAGTATAGGGACAAAAGGGTCTGCACACCAAAAT
Source organism: Oxyura jamaicensis (assembly GCF_011077185.1). Classification (NCBI taxonomy): domain Eukaryota; kingdom Metazoa; phylum Chordata; class Aves; order Anseriformes; family Anatidae; genus Oxyura; species Oxyura jamaicensis. The sequence goes on along the minus strand of NC_048901.1, from coordinate 24,974,414 downwards.
TTCAGTGCCTACAGGAAAATAATAATAATAAAAAAGTCTGTGTGAATGTGATTGGCCCAACAATATTCTGTTGTCAACAAAATGTCATTTATGTGTACTAGCAAAGTGGGTGTCTCAGGGTCTCTTGTACCAGTCAGCACAGAGTGATGATTGACAAAAGCTATGACACCCCCGTTACCTAGGCTAACCGAGATTTATGCTGTGGCCCTGAAAAACATAACCCTCTTCACCATGCGCACGTCAGCAAGATGCCATGAGCTGGATTTTCTTTTCTTTGGATTCCTTCTGACTGTAAGAAAATGCACGTGGGCAATGTTATGGAAAATGTTAGAGCTCGATGTGAGCTTTCAGCAGATGGAACAGGAATCAACAACAGGAGTTGTCCCACTCAGACTCTTGCTGTTAACACCAGTCATTGCTCCGTGGCTTTGCCCAGTCGAGGCTGTGAGCAGGGCATCGCACCCATCAGGGAGAGCGGCCGCAGGCGCCCAAGCACGTGGCCTCCTGGATGGCAGGAGGAGATGGAGAGAGAAGCACCAGAGCTGGGGTAGGCAGCGCTCCGTGCTTCACCGTCAGCTCTGGGGACCAACCCTCCTCGCCTTCCTGTGCGTGCCAGGGAATTTTGCACCCCACAGTGCAGATTGTCATCCTGGCTTTAGATGTCAACAACAGGAGCAAAGACATGGATATATCCCCGAGTTTGGTGCTGGTAATTTTCTCTCATTACTTTCCTAAGCTGTTGTTTGCCAGCTCTTTGAGGGTGGGCTTTTACTTTGATGTTTTATTGTCTTTCAATTCAGTACTTTTACCACTAGTAATTTTTGAAGGGCTTTGGAGGGAGAGGGTAGGGAGAAAAAAGAGATGTAGTAATTATGAATGTACTTGGTTAGATTATAAAGTCTCAAAGCTTATTAAAAGTGAAAAACCATGGCAACCTCAATAATACATCCCACACATAGTATACCTAACTAACAATGTGTAAAGTACATTTAGAAAAGAGAAATTAAGCAGAAAGAAAAGGGCAGAGAAAGCATTCCCTTTTTATGTCGCTATTTTTAATTCTTAGATCGTGAGTATTGACATACTTGTGCTGGCAGCACCTCTAGCTTTTACATAAATGCAGGAACTCTTCTTAGTATTGTCCTTTATTCTCCTGAGACTTCCAATGGGACTTTTAGTAAAGGACGGATTTTAGCCAGGGAATGAAATGTGAACACAGCAGTTTCCCTGAAGCTGCTTCTCCTGAGAAACATTTTGGGAAGGTTTTGGGCAGTCCTGCCTCTCCTTGACTCTTTGGATGACAAGAAAATGCGCAGAAATGTATTTCTCTTTTTGTGCTAACATATGTCCCCTGTACAGTGTAAACATACCGTCAGTATCTGTCATCTAATTCATGATCACTGGGGCTGCAGATACCAGAGAAGGGGACGGTGTTTTCTTGGCAAAGCGTGCTGCTCCCGAGCTGGGGAGGTGGTTGGTGTCTGTACTGCTCCTCAGGGTAGTGGAAGCCGAGGAGATGCTCAGTAGAAGTCGGATAAGCTGTGCTGTGTTATTTACCTTAAAGGCATTCGTTTCAGTCAGTCACAAGCAGGGTTTCTTTCTGAGGCATTCAGGCTCTCAGAAACCAGTGAGCTAAATTATTCGGATGGGAACAGGAGGAGCTTGGGGAATCCCCAAAAGATGGCTCCGAAACCCAAGCCCCGCGTCCTGCTGATGACTGGGAAACTTTGGACAAAGGGTTTTTGCAAATGTCTTCATAGGAACAACAGTCATTTTATGGATTTTGGTGCTAAAATTGTAAAGTGAGTCTGTCCTCCTGGAAATTCATGGAACTAGCTTATTAAAATATTCACATGATTTTTCTAGTAGAGCCTGTGTTACGGCTTCCTTGCCCTCCTGTAATGGTTGGTAGCCCCCCTGCCCCTCCACCAGCAGGCTGCACCAACAGCCTGCTCACGGTGATGCCTTAGCGGGAGAGAAGCTGGGGGCTTGTGTCCCTGCTCAGGACTTCCTTGCATCGATGCAGACTTCGATAGCCTAAAATTTCAGCAAGTATAGCAAATTGTTGGGCAAAAAAAAAAGGTGTTTGATGAAGGCTGATTTTGGCATTTACATGACTTTTTTTTTGTTGTTTGGCCTCTTTCCCATCTTCTCCCTTGCTGCACATCAGAGTAGCTCTATCCTCAGATGGCACTGCATCGTGTTCCTCCCCCATGCTACTCCCACTCCAAGATGTGCAAGTGGATTTAGAGGCAGCAAGGAAGTCTTGGAAGAGTAATCTATTTCTGTTTTGACTCAAGAAATAGTGTACATGTAAAGGAAGGATATATATTATAATGTATGCTGAAGTCAAACAGCAACGTGCCTAGCAGCTGATCACCATTCTAATGGCACATGCATGGCCTGTGCTTGCTGTCCTTCTAAATGCTTGTATCTCCTTCCATGCTTAATACAAAGAACAGTTCAGGACAGGGAGCACATCTAATCAGAATACATCACCCAGTGCAGACACGGTGGATCTTAGAAGCAGGATTGTGGCTCACACACTTAAGTACTATCAGGTGGAACCAGAGCCAGGTGAAATGCAGTCTGTAAGATTGGTACTGCCCACCTGAGCTGACATAAGGTCTCTGCTGACTCGGGCAGGAGAGGAGAAGGGGGACTGCCGGGCAGCCAGGGGCCTGCAGCAGCTGGACGACTGCGACCCCGCTGAGGAAGATGCAGCACTTTGGGAAGTCCTGTATTAACTGCTGCGCTGTGGGACTAGACACAGCCAGCCCTGGGATTATGCTGGTGAGGAAGGGATAACAAAGCTGAGGGTGTGGGACAAGATGGCTTAGAGGTGTGGGAGCTCCTGACAGTAAATCCTGCAGAAGGAAAGGCAGCAGCTCTCACCTGTGGGCAGTGGAGAGCATTCTGTCAGCCTTGTATGGGGGGGATGGAAATTCCCTGCAATGCAGGTGGGATTTTACAGCTTCCAGGCAGGCTGTGTAGACAGGCATTTGTTTCTCTGGGTAAGTAAAGGAATGTGTACAGCAGGAGCAAAGCCTATGTTCAGCCAGTAATGGTGAGATGACTCCCAGAATTTCATAGCAAGAAAGGAAAGAGTTCCTGGTGTCTAGAAAAATCTTTTAGGCATCAGTGTATTAGACAGAAATGTGTGTGGGAGTACCGAGCTTGTCATTCGTACAGTACATGCAGTGCAATACTGAAATAGCACATTTATCACCCTAGAGACTGCCTGTGGACACTGATAGTTTCTGTGCTTTCTTTGCAGTAAAAAATATATATTTTCAGCATTTTTTTAATATTGAGGTGGTGTAGCAATCTTGGGCAAATGCAACCTTCAGCTTTAGCCTAGCTAAGTGCCCCGAAAGATTTAAAATGGCTTAGAGAGAGCTTATGAGTAACAGTTTTGCCAGATGCTATGCATAGTTAGGAAACCCAAGGCCGAGGTTAATTAATTTTATTTATCTAATGTACCTTCTGCATGCTGTGATCATGGCAACAGTTAGTGCTGCCTGAAATTTAGGGATACTTCTAAGAGGCTGTTTAGCTACAGGCAGCTAAGCATTAATGACCTTTTTTTCTTTGCCTCCCATTTCAGTCCCTTGCCGTACCAGGGTTCTGAATGGCAAGGCACTGCGTAAAGCAGTGCAAAGGGAGTTGCGATGGAGACAAACCAAAGGGATTTTCTCTCTGCGGGAATTCATAAAATCCAATGATTATGACTTTCTTAATGGCTTCTTTTTAGCAAAAGTCACTATCACACTGTGTTTTCAAGGAAGGATGAATTCTGCTTGTTTTACTGCCAGCAGTTAATACAACTTTTTATGAAATGGCACGTTCTGCTTTTTTTCTGAGTGAATAATACTCCAATTACAAAGGTGAGCTGTAGAAGAATGAGTAAAGGGGGACTGGGTGTTTATTTCCTGTCTTGCTGGCCATCCTGTTACTTGGTACATTTTGCTTGCTTTTATGATGACGGTTTTGACTTCTTAAAGCCACACCAAGCTGCCTCTCTCCTCCTGGATGCAAGCCCTGCTGTTGAAGCCCTCTTGAAGGTGGTAGGCTTGAAAGGCTTTGCCTTGGAATTTCTGAGGTGCTTGGAGCATTGTCTCAAATATATAAACTTTGAAAATTTTAGTGATCTGTCCTGGTAACTGGACAGGGTGCCTATGGGTTCCCTGCAGGTGCGTGCTGCTGCCTGCTAGCTGGCTGGTTAGCAGCAGGCAACCAGTTAAATGGCTGGATAATTGTGTGGATAATTACAGGACTGTGTTTTAGTAGTAACCTGCATTCAAGATTCTCTTCTGTGCATAATTAACAACAAAAAGCCCTGGTATCTTAGTTCTCTGTTTACTACGCTTTATGATATCTGGCCCAATAAAATGGTTAGCAGCCTTTTCTCATTTTCCAACATGCAATTAATATATAAAAACTGTACCATGTTTTGGTCTTTTAAGGCCTTTTGTTCACTAAATATGCTGCAGTAGGTCAGTATGCTATAGCTGTTAGAATAAATAATTAAGCAGGATGGTTGTCAAAATTACTTAATGTTCTATTTTGATGTGTTTTTCTTACTGCCTTAAGTTCTGCTTATTCATTTGATGATTAATTCATGAATTTCAGCCATTCCAAATTATGTCATGGGTATGAATTGTTGCTGTAAAACAAAACAAAAAAAAAGAAGAAGAAAGAAAAGAAACCTGTACATTGAAATGTGAGGTTTTTCCTTCCTTTCCAGCAGAAGAGGTGAGACTGCTTGTTGTTCACACAACACTTGGTGGATGGGCCGTCTAAATATTGCATAAGGCTCGATATTACATGCTTGAAGGCATCAGAAATGAGAATAACCTAAACTTCACGTGTAGGTGACTTCCATGGAGGTGTATTAAAACTGCTGTAATGTTGAAATAAGCCAGATTCTTGCTCTGCGGATCTTGTCCTGCAAAGAAGGCGTACAGGATATTTGGGGCAGCGGATGTTCTTCACGGCCGTGGTGTGGGCACCAGCACCGGCACCAGGAAGGGCAAGGCAGCATCTTTCTTGGCCACACAGGCTGCTAAAGGGTGCCATGCTGTGCCAGGCTCATCCTCCCAGAGTTTCCTTTCTTTGGCTTTTAATTAGTTTGAGCATTAAGGGAGGAGGGAAGTAGATTGGAACCTTTTTGCGAGCATTGTTAGTGTGGGATGAATCAATATTGGCATCGAAGGTGAGCTATTGTTATTTATTTAAAGAAGTATTTGCTTGTTTATGGTCAGGAGGGGCTTTTGTAATTCATGATGCTGACATTTTTGATGTGACTTTTGTGTTTTTGTTATTAGTTTATGCAGATTAGTGGGCTTTGCTGAGAGTTGCATGTGTGTAATCACGTCTAAGTTGAAACAGAGTTCCTTTGAATTACAGCAGATCTAATTTATCATTATTTGAGCTGACAAATTAAATGTATTGTTTTGGATGAATCCTGTTTGGCTGCATTAATCGAGAACAACTGAATCTATTTACATAAATAATTTTAGAACGATGTTATTTTTTGATAAGTTAGGTAAAAATTTGCCTGCCTTCTGTATTACCTCAGCGCTTGCTTTTATTAGAGTATGAGAAATAATTGTTGTCTGAATACGTTTGCCCTGCATATGAGATGTCAGTGTTGTTATTAACTTACCATATATAGGAATTATATGGATTTGATTTTTGTGTGTGTGTGATAAACTGATCCTAGAGCAGGCCAGGAGGGTGAAAGGGCCGAAACTCCTCTCACAGGGCACTCACAGCTCGGGAAAGGCCTCTGGTTTTCAGCAGGGATGCATTGCTTGCATGCTTCTTTCGAAGGGACACAGTTCCCTGTTAACCACAAAAGAATCATATTGTCTGATTTAGAAGTGCTAACAAAAGTAGTTCCTTGAATAAAATGGCACGTCCAGTTGCCACGCTCCCCTCTGGGTAGGCAGTTCTCTGCAAACAGTGTGTCCTTTGACTCCGGAGGAGAGACCCGAGCGGCACAGGGCAGTGGGGGCTTTGGGGAAGGGCTGCTTTCTCATCAGCTGTGTCGGTCCTCTGTAAGCAAAATCCTTCTGTGTGCGATGGAAGCAGACATCCCAGGAACAGTTGGTTAGGATCTTGAGAAAAGGTCTGGAGGTGTCTTGCTCTGGAGATCCTGCAACAAGACAGCGTCCCTCAGGGGGCTGCACCCGCTCCCCCAGGGGAGACCCCCACTGCGCTCCCCCAGGGGTGGGCGCCTGTCCCCAGCCAGCACCGGGGGGTGCCTCGGGTCCCCCTCCCATGGACACACCAAGGCTTAAAGGTAGGTAACAGTGCAGATACGCTGCTTAAATCCGCTGAGAGGAGACATTTAGGTACTATTTCTATTTAATTGGTCTCTCTCTTGAGAGTAAGAAAGAAGAGTTAGTCCTTTTTTTGGCCCCCAGACCTGTCTGTCAGGGAACCCAAATGCAGTGCTATTTGTTCTGCTACCCGCTGAGAAAAAGACAGAAATTCAGCAGCTGCGAGCAGCCCCACAGCTCAGTCTGTCACTGTCCCCTGTCTGTGCTGCTCTGGGACCACCTGGGAATTGTGTCAGTGGGAATGTGGTTTTAATTTTCTCCCTGAGGCAAGATCCTCTTCCTCCCTCCCCCATTGTCATTCTCCTTAGGTTTCAGTACTGGTTAGAGTCTCTAATATCATCCCCTTAGGCCTGGAGGCAAACTGTTTAAGGCATGCTTTTTATTTCTTCTAGATATATGGAACTTTTCTGACACAGGATTATTATTATGACACATAATTATGATTGGATGTCTTCATTATATAATTGCATGATATATAATGAGTAGCAAAAGCTTATTTCCTTTGCTCTTTGAATACTGAACTTCTGAGATTAATTAAGCTGATACTGAAAATGCTTTTAATTATATATGCTGCATAAACATCACTATTAAGATCAGATGAGAATATTATTGCCTGAACAGTTTCTTTTTTTTTTTTTTTTTTTGAAATATCCACTGCGCGTTTAATATTACTGTCTAAAGAAATGTGGTGGGTTTTCTTTTGCCTTCTTTTTTCTGTGTGTGTATGTGTGGGGGGAATCTCCTCGGACAGTGGATGAAATAATAGGGTAGTACCTGAATATTTGCTAGACCAGCTACTTTGGTCTAATTGCAGTATATAAAAGCAAGCCACTGTAAAATTAAGAACACTTTATTTCAGTAAATAAATGCTTCCACATGTTTAATTGCTAATCTAATGACCCTCTATAGGTAGGAAACTGATGAAATACATTCCCATCCTTCCTTCTGAAGCTCGTCACCCTAAAATCCTGCTAAGAGTAAGGGCAGAAATGATGCAATCGGAGAAGAGAATTGCAGCTGGTTTGCAGTGACTGAGTTTGCATGAACAGTCAGTTCACAGAGGAAGACGAGCATCTCTGCTGAAATCAGTCAGATGGAAGAAGGAATCTGGATGTGGATAACACTGAATGAAGGGATGGGCTAGCCTAATGGGATAGAAATCTTCCCACGTTTGGCTTTTAAAAGATAGGTTGTTAGGTTTGTTTAAGATTCATCAGTTTGCAGGACTAATGTAAATGAGGCCAAAAAAGAAGTTAGATTAGTGGATTCGATAGATTATTCGGTGTTTATGGAGCAACTTTGCATGCCAGGAGTTAGGATTTCTACCTGTTACAAGCCATGCAGTTCAATTCTTGTGCAACTCAGTTACTATTACCAGTGATTGTATGAGTACTTTACTCATCCAGTGTACGTGTACACAACCCTGGTTCAGGGAAATAAACCACAGAAGAGGATATGTGAATGGAATGGCTCTGGTTTGATGTGATTTAATAGCAGTGACCTTGGGATAGTCGTGCCAATCTGCTTTCTAGCCCTTCTCCACCATGGCCGTGTGCTCTCAGTTTGCCCATTCCCCTTTAGAAGGGCTTTCTCAGGAGTCGGTCTTGCTTTTGCTTCTGTGGTTTCGGAGACCTCCTTTGAGTTCCGCTGTTCCATTTAATCTGATGGCGAAGTGGCACTGTGTGTCTACAAGTTATAAAGGACAAACTTCTGAGTCATATCTATGGTCTTCCTCACATCAGCTCACACCGATTACTGGTCTGGAAATGAAACAGGACAAAAATCAGTTGTAGTCTAAAACCAGATGTCTTGCTCTCTTTTATGTTCCCATTTCTGCTCGGTGGGAGAAATTTACTGTCAGTCAAACATCAGAGATTTACAGGATTATCAACACGTAGAAGGTAATATGTGCATGAAAGAGGTGGAAAATCAGGATGTACTAAAATCGTACATGAACATTTTTCATAGGTTTTGTCAAAAGTGTGATTTAGCTACCCTTTTCTAGTGAAAATTGCTCTGAAGAAAAACTGCTTCTGTTTTACACAACAGCCATAATCCTCACTGAGGGTTACAATGGACAGGTTGTGTTGAGCACAGTAGGAAGTGTTTTTTTTTTTAGGCCTGGCTTGACCGCCGTCTTGCCAGCTGAATCTACGAGCAGTTTCTTCCCTCCCTTTTCTTTCCAACTCCAGTCCGCAAGAGATGTCTTGTTCTGGGCAGGGGTGGCCAGAAGGAACAGATGAAATAATGATTAATTAATAACAGATGATCTTGTGAACTTTCCATTTCATTGAAGGCTTTTGGGAATATATGCTTAAATTAGCAAAAGACAATAGGCAAGGCAATTGTTACCACATGTACTGGATCAGCAAAACTTGGGGTTCCCTTTATTGTAGTGCATGCAAAGGTTCTCATTTTCTGAAGAGAGCTTCCTGGAAAGTGAGCAGAAAGATTTGCCACCATCTCCCCTTCTGTCCAAAGGAAAACAGTGTTTTAGTGACAGTGTTCTCGTGCTTCCATACTCAAGCTTGCTTTCTTAAGTCAAGGCAATCTGTTCAGTGGCTTTTAGGCTTGTTGTTACACCTGGATTTACTGGTCTATCTTCTAACTGGTAAGATAGCGGTCCTATCAAGGGATTGGTTTTACCAGCAATCCTTTCTCCATCTGTTGTCAGTTTTTAAAGATCTAGTTATGTCTTTGATGCCCTTTCCAACGAAGTGTTATTAGCATGCCTGCAAAATGTAGACAGAATAAACTTTGTTGTTTTTTTTTTGGAGTACCATTTTTTCTTTTGTGTCTCAGGAGACTAAAAAGGTTGACCAAGAATTACAGTTCTGTTGACTACACTGCTTTGTGCTGCTGTCTTTATGCATTTGTATAGTTTCCCTGTCTCCCATACAATAGGCATTTTGCGTATCTGTCAAGTGCTCAGGAAAATTGACTCATTTATGTTTCCTCTTTCGCTCTCACTAGTCATTTACAACCATCTAAATGGATGTGTGTTTGTAGCAAAGAAGAACTCAAATTCACTAATTGATGCACAAATACACTCATTTACATGCAAATTTGTTTTTTTAGAAATGCATCTATTTGCATAAATAAAACCTCTTTTCCAAATATTACTGTGAACAAAAGCAATTTTCATGGATGCCAAAAAAAGAAGTGGCTGAAAAGAAAAAGGCAATTCAGAATTTGCATGATAGTTACTAATTGTTTTCCTTGCTATTAGCCTGTCTCTGCTTAAGAGACAACACTGGTTACTATTTCATTTCTGGACACAAATCAATGTGAGGGTTTTGGCCTGCAGTAGAAGATCTTAACTGAGTGTACCGCGGTGCGTGGGTCCCAGCCACAGGCGCGTGGCGGAGCCGTGACCGTGGTGGAGCCGAGCGTTTGGCCCCACAGCTCAGGGTGCTGCCACGCAAAGTTCCCCCCGTGCTGCTTCCTGTTGTGCTTCCTTCTCAGGGGTCGTCGTCGAGCTGGGAGAGGATCTTGGCTTTCTTCAAGGAAACTATCTTTGCAGCTGGCTTTGCCAGCTTTGGTTTAACGGGTTGGTCTTTTAAAATGCTATTGCCTGGGGCTCCCCTCAAATTGCCTGGGGCACCCCTCTCCTCTGCAAAGAGAGATTATGGAGGGCACAATGTTTAAATTGGAAACAAATAATAATAATAATTAAATCTCCCTCTACCTCAGTCAAATATATATATTTTTTCATTTAGAAGCATTGAGAAAAATGTAATGCTTTATTGTTCATCTTAGTATTCATCTGAGCATCTTTTTCTGATAAAATGTAGTAGTTTATATGGCTCAAGATAATTAAATATGACTAAGATATTGGCCATCTTCAGGAATTAGTAAGATTAGGTGTTCTGGGCAGAGCTTTACTCCATAGAGAGCTCTACTTGTTCTCCATATCAAGAAGGGGAGTATTCCTTGTAATTAAGTGCTGTTCCTACAGTGCCAGTTCTGGTTACAGTAGCCCGAAGCCGAGCCTAGGTAAGAGTTTTGTAGGTCCTGGGTCCGGATCAGCCTTACTGGTTGCTGGAGGAGAGCAGGCTTGCTGGGGCGTGCAGCCCCCATGGGAAGGGGCCACGTTTCATCCCCATTTGCTTGGAGTGTGGGCCCAAACTCAAGGCAAAGGACTGGCACGTGGCAGAAATAACCCTGCTGGCCCTTTGTATTTCTGGGATATAGAGACTTCATTAACGACACCTGCAGCATCACATGCAGCAGCATTCACAATCCCAGCCAGTTTGGGGGGGAACAGAGCTTTCTTTTCTCATCTGTAATTTTCTTCCTCTCCCTTGCCCGTACTTCCTGCTTTTCACAGCAGCTCTGGAAGAATTTCAGGAAGCGGGTCTATTATCAGCCTTTACAGATGTTTCTGCAGCTTGCCCCTGGCGCAGCAGACCCGTTTCCTTTGGGGCGCAGTGCCCCTTTCCGCTGCCCACACCGCGCCTGGTTCCAGGGCTGTCCTGGTGGCGCGGCAGCCGAGCGTGCCTCGCCGTGTTCCTGTCTTTTCAGGAAAAGTTTGACATTGTGGTTTCCTTCGTGAGAAATGTGTCTCGCTTGAAAAGGAAACATATTTTCCTTCTAAAAAAGCACTCCACAAAGAAAGCCCCAGGAGGCAGAAAGCCACCTCCGGAGGTGCTGCCCCGAGGCAAGGCCTGCTTGGGTCTAGCCCGGTTCGAAGCCCTGGTTACTCGCACGATGCACTGGGCTGCGTCTTCGTGCCGCTTTTCCCAGTGGGTTTAAGAATGCTTAACAAAAGAGAAGGGGAGAGCGGTGTCAGTCCCAGAGTGCCGAGGAAGAAATGAAGCCAAGTTAAATTTCTAGGAAAGAAATGGCAGAGTGCACTGTAAGATTCGCATCTCCTGAGACTGCCTCTCCGCCCCTCCGTTACGTTCCCTTGCCTCTTTGTGGCCCTTCTCCTTTGGAAATACGTGGTGAATCGAAGCAGCACGGGTGGTGATGAATTTGTTGGCTGGGTAGTGACATTCATCCCGTTTTGCGGCTTGCAACAGGGGTGCCAAAAACGTCTGGTGTGATCTCTTTTTCTGGAAGACATTTCTAACCTGTTCATCATTCTAAAAGCATCAAAGATGAGTAACTCAGCTGGGATTGTTTTATTTTTGTCTTCTGTTTTCACTGAGCAAAGATAAGCGTAAAGGCGTCGCTCCACACTTCTTCAATTTAGTGCCTGATTATCTTCTTGTTACCTCGGCAGTAAATTAATGGAATTACACTTGGTGCTGTGCTGCCTGGCAGAGGTCGGCACCCCTGTTAACCCTGGGGACCGGTGTGTGGTCCAGGCTGTTTGTTCGGGAGGTGTGTGCCACGAAGTGCAAACAGGAGGCACTGTACCTGTCGGCATGGCATTCTTCAGGTACCCAGATTCTCTAGACAGTGAAACAAATCGTTTTGCTTTAATCTCCTCAGTCAGCAGTCACACTTTAAAGCAGAAAATGATAAAATACGAAAATCGAAGTTTACAGAAAAATATACCTATGTATGAAATATAGCATGCTTACAAATACATCACGTGACTAATCCATTTTGTATGAGATTTGCTTAGATTTCTTCATATATTTTGCACAAAACTACTGTTAATTTAGGGCTTAAAGACTTTGTCTCATAACATTAAGCTTTTCTGCCTAAACACTAAGGAAAAGTACGTTAGCTAATCATGTCATCTATTTATTTGAAGGTTTTCATTTCACTTCTCCAAGTTTGTGTAAAATGAGGTAACCAACTTTCTTTCATGTGAACTCATCTTCCACAGCTGAAACCAGCAGGCCTGCTGACTTTTCTGAGAGCAAAACTAGATAAAGAGGGGGACAAACAAACAAGCCCACGGAACTCAGTCCTGTGTTTTTAATGAGAATTTTGAGGGAGAAAAAGTCAGGATAAGGGCATGTAAAGGTGCCCAAGAAATACCAGGCTCAAAGCTTCTGAAAATCCAGCTGCTATGAATTTAATGTGCAAAAGCAATTTAGAGCCTGAGCCTCATTGAACTAGGCTATGAACATTGAACATCGAACTATGGAATGAAAAGAAGTCAAACTTTACAGGGAAAAAGCTGGTTTTAAAATAGTGTGACTAAGCTATCTGCCTCTGAAGAACACTGCAATTAATTAGATACCTGTAATACTTAATTTTAAAAGCTTTACAGCTCAAACATTTTCATATATATTTTCTCTATATCTATTCATTTGCATGAAAAGATTAGAAGAACAAAAATGTTTCCTGTGGTATCTTGGTGGGGGGAAGAGGTTTTTTGTTTTATTTATTTATTTTTAATCAAATACCACACAAACCTGTAGCATAAAGTAGCAGGAATAACAGGATAAGTAAAGAAATAAATTCAGATTAAAGACTCTTGATATCTTTCTCTTTTGTCTTTATGCCATTTGTATAAATTATCACTTTCATAACTAAACAAAAAAGTCACCGTGAATTTTACATTATTACATTATATTCTCTTAATGGCACTGGAGAAACAATATGAATGAATTCAAGCTTTATAATAGCTGTAAAACCACTGCTACTTTTATTGCAGCTTTTACAGTTTGCAATAAAAGTCTTTGGTGATTGTGCAGTTCATGGTAAATTAATTCCTTGCTTTTTTAGTTCATTGTATATTTTGAGGCTATAAAAGGAATATTTACAGCTATGCTTTTCTAATTCCTGCAGCCATTGTTGTACCCAGGTTGAGCTAATTATCACATCTTCACCTTGTTGTTTAGCTTGTCCTTGAAAGTCATGGACTTGATCTTGCATGTTGCAGGTCATTTGTAAGGTTCTAGCTGAGTTCAGTGGAAGGGCCCGGTCTAAACACATTCCTAAATCTTCTTTCATTACAGATTTTTACTTCTGCTGATGCAAAAACAGAAATATAAAGATCAGAAAAACTGTACTGTTCCTGTTATGTTACTGCTCTCTTAACTGCATGCAAAATTCTGGTCCCTCGTTGTGCCTCTTCCAAGCTGCCAGCACCCTGCTGAATTTGATCACGAGGCTGTGGGAGGTGGGATGCACTGAGGTGGCAAGAAGGGAAAGGAACTCATTGCTCCACTGCTCTTCTTTCACTAAGCATATACACGGCCTGCCTGGAGCACCCGTGCTTGTGTCCATGAGGAAATCTCACCATTATAAAATGCTCGTGTGGTAAAACTGAATTTAGGAGTTCTTGGAGGTAAAATGAGAGGATCTATTTCATGCGATAGACAAAATGAAGCTAGTAGTCAATAACAAAGCAGGAACGACATGAATAAATTTATATAAGCTGCTTTCATCGGCGTGGCGGGATCCATAAAGTGTGCTAATATTTCTTCTTATGCTGTTTGGATGCTTAATGTGTAGAACATTTGGTTCTGAACAAAGTAATCTTTCTCTCATAAAGACCTCTCATAAAGTGTCTAACATATATAGGCTGTTTTCCACATTAAACTTTTGTGTATTTTCTATTTTCTGGCTCGGATGAACACAATTCTTTGATTTTAAATGGCCTGTTTAGCAATCCTGCCACCCATTCCAACCCCATTGCTACTATGGCATGTGCGTGTAAATATATGCATTGCCTGCTCTGACTAGCATCTGCCTCCTTCCTGCCATCGTCTGCGGAATTAAAGCAGAAATACTCATCTAGCAGCAGAATTTCAGAGCTAAACAGGCATAAATTTTCATGTTACATTGCTTGTAAAGATACTTTAATTTTCCCAGTTAATGGTAGTTGCTAGGCAAAGTGAAGGTTGTCTTAAGATCAGAACCAGATGTTTGATTAATTTTTATATGAGTCTCTTACCATATTGGAAGTGATAAATTTATGCCTTTTGAAGCATAGCTTAATGATGAACTGAGATTAACATGCAAAGTACCTAGAGAAACACTTGCAGTCCTCAAAACCTGACTATTTGTTCTCAGCAGCTCTCTTCGCTGCCTTTTTGTTCCTTCTGTTAACAGATGCCACAGCAGTGGCCAGTAATAGCGGTGCAGAGACAGAGGAAATTGAGAGGCACTGTTATTCCGTGCTGGTTAGGGCTGTAGCGGGGTTTACAGTAGGACACCATTCACTTGGGTCCTTTAAACTACTGGGCTGAAGAGCCCTTGTTTTGTGCCGAGGAGTCAAAAATAGTGACGTGAAACCAGATTTTAAGAGTTACCACCCCTGAGTATTTATAGAGGGGCTTCCAGTGGCGATGGGGCTCTTGTCTCCTATGAGAGTCACAGTGAGTGTGGGACACAGACGCTTCAGGGAATTCCATCTAACCTCTATCCACACTGTCCATCACCAAAGTGCTTTTATAAATCTGGCCTTGGATGTTTTTGGTGCAGGTGCCATTTGATGCTACGTGCAGGTCGATACAGTGCAGTTTGTTGCTTAAACCCAGGTGAACTAATGCTTCTTACTCAAGATTTTTGTAATATATTTTCCAAAACAAACATCTGAAGGAAAGAGGAAAACAAAATCCTAGTTTCTATGACAGCCATGGCTGAAGAAGATTTAAAACCGAATATCATATAAATCATTTTACAGAAAAAGTTGATGTGTTTATAATAAATAGTAATAGCATTCATTGCGTGCATTCACTTTAACAGTAAGGTTAGTTCAGGATTTCCTCAGTCAGCCTTTAGTAGTGACTTGTCACTTTTGGAAAAGGACCTTCCTATTTATTAATTTTTACTTCTGAGCAGTGATTTCCTTACCAGCGGGAAGGCCAGTCCCCGAGCTGGGGGCAGGGAGGAGGTTGGTGGCTGCGGGCTGCCCCTGCCTCCTGCTCCTGGCAGGCTGCTGCAGCCGGGCTGCTGGAAGTGTAGCTCTGTGTCATTTCAGCTTAAAGCGAGAATGAGTTCTGGAGGTTATGGTTTGCACCTTTTCCATAGGTAAGACATATTTTTTGTTATTTTAAAATAAAAGCAATGGTTTTATGAGTCATACTGGTTTTATTATTAGCAATACCAAGCAGTGTACCAAAGGCAAATTGGAAGGGGGAGAGGAGAAAAAAAAAAAAAAAAAAAAAAAAGGAAAAAAAAAAAATTGAGCCAGGGCTTGAATCTGTTTTATTTTTAGCACTTTTTCAAGTTACTATTCATAACTGCCAGAAACTGACAAGCAGGAGAAACACAGTGTGAATCAAGATGTTCAGTAGTCATCTGTTCACGTTTTTAATTTGCAAATTTGACATGCAAATAATTATTTTGCTGCTGGTGTTGATGCTGCTGAACGGTGTCCACACCCCTACTGGTGTGTTAATGGTCAGCCTCGTGGGGACTTTGGTCGAAAGTTAACTGGTGGCTTTCTGTATGTGGTAGCCACTAAGTGGCATAATTTAAAAAATACCGTAAGGTAAGAATAGAAGATCTTACATCCATAAGCTTTGTAACGTACTGTTGCTGCTCCAAAGTAAGAGTCAAAAAAAATAGAATTATGTGAACTGTTAAGCTGAGCTTCGTGTCCTGGATGTAGTAACTATTAGTGCCTGCTCTCCGAGGACGTGGCTGTTTCAGTGACGAGCTGCCCACAGGAGCAGAGGCATATTCTTCTCTAGCAGCTTTTGACTGTCTCACCATTTGCCAGCCAGCTGTACTTCTGAAGAGATCATTTCTATTTCTCTTCCCTGGAAATGATCCAGACTAGTAAAGAGATTGAGAGGAAAATCTTTTTCCAAACGCCAGTTTAGGGAGAGGAAGAACTCATTCTGTCTCTCCCGCAGGTAGCTCGCTGCAGCTGGGACAGGGCTGGAGGCTGCAGCAGTCGGTGCTGCCGGCCCGGTGCCCGTGCTGTGCACGCCGGGTTTCGTGTCAGGTCCCACAGGCGAGCACACGGCCACAGCTGGAGCACGTGAGGTGTGCATCTTGCTTAGCTCATGCAAAGGAAGTCCAATTTGTGGGCCACAGGGATTGCTCTTTGGTGTAAATCGAAGCATGGGAGCGGGAATAACAGAGACATGTCAAGCGGGCACTCCTGTCTGACCTGGAATGGAAACGCAGACAGGTCCCGTGTTGACCATGCTCCACCACCCAGGAGGTGACAGAGCTTCCCCCTTTATTTCTTAATGCTTTTCTCTGTTACAGGACTTAAACAAGCACCATTATGTTAACAATATCCATTTGACCTAATTATTTAATGAACTGTTCAATAAAAGTCGGTATTCAGGAACGCAAGGAATGAGGGCACCAATGCATAATGCATTATTTGTAAAATCAGTCCCTTTAGAACATACCGCTTTTATCTGCTTATATATCTTGCTGAGTTGCCAACTGGGGATGAAGGGGACAAGAAAGGAGGAGAACAGGCGTTTTCACTGGAGAAGATGTATTTGGTGACTTTAGCATCCTGACGGAGCAGTGAGCAGGTTCTCATCACGGGGCACTGAAGTCTCGGCCTGCAGCAGGTGCTAGGGGACGAACTGCTGACAGCACAAATGGGCAGTAAGGATTTATTCTAACTAAATGCACACTGCTAATAGTGCAATTCTATCCGAAAAAATTGAGATCAGCTTGATGGCCTGGTTGTAGTGCTAGCTTGGAGTAGGTGCCCTGCGGCAGTCATGCTGCGGTGCAGAGGTTCAGCCAGCGCCTCTGCAGCCAGCTGGCTTGGCCCTCTTGAGAAGAAAAAGCAGCATGGGAAAACTTGTCTCTGGCCTGAAGCTAGCAAGGTTCTTTTTGTTTGTTTTAGGCGTTTTATCTGAAAGAGAAACAGCTTCCACTTTTTGTCACAGATGAACTGGAGCAGTGGGGAAATGGTTCCATTGCCTCATCGTCTTCCTAAAGGGATGTTATTCCAAAAGCCTAGCAGCTGACTTGGGGAAAGAAACAGGAAAGCATTTTGTTTCTCATTTCATAGCTGTGCTCAAATTTTACTGGAGTTTTTAAAACTCTAATATTTTCCTCTGTGAATCAAGTTATCATTAAAACTCTTTGACAAACAGCTATTGATTCAATTACAAGTAACGAATAGATTTTAAAGTATGAGACATTTCCCTTACCAAATCAATTGATCTTCATACAAAGTACTCTTTTATCCCAATAACGAGGCTTCAGCTGAGATCAAGGTCCTGGTATACCATGCCCTGCATAAACCTAGAAATCAAGGCTGTCAGCCCATCTGTGTGTGCCACCTGAGAGACAGCTTAATAAAAAAACCCTGCTATTTTAATTGTGTTTCAGGTGATCGATAAAATCAGACCAGAATTGATCCATTGCAGTCCCGCTTGATGTCCTTCCCCTTGAAGCTGTTTCCCTAATTGACGGCCACGGGCCGTTTGATCTCGGCTGTGTAGTTCCCTCGGAGCAGAGCAGATGCTTTCCAGAAGTCAGCCTGAGGACTACACCCTGAGCAGGGGTCGATCTGCTGTTCTGGAAGCAGCCCTTTCCCTGTGGTTCCTGCCGAACGTCGCACTGCAGCGGGTGCGCTGGCAGAAGTGCCATCTGTCTGTCCAGCACCGTCCTCCTGCAGGCCTTCTGCTCCTTCCGACCCCAAAGGTTCTTGGAAAGTGCCAGTTTTGTGACGGCTCTGGGATGTGGTCACCAAGTTCACTTTGCACAGCAGGCTGCGTTTCACGTACAGAAGTGTTCGTCTTGGGTGCAACGCTACGGAGTGCCTGCTTCTCCTACCCTCCCAGTTTGAGTGGAGATTTCAAACTGAGCCATGTGTTGCACAATGTGTTCAGGTAGCTAAGTGGCTAAACAGCTGAAAAGTGTTGGGTTTTAAATTTCTTTTTCTTCTTCTAGGAGTTAAATTGAATGACTACTTCAACTCCTTTATGTGTAAGCCAGAGATATGACTGTGCTGTCACAGTAGACGGAGGATTAATGAGTCAGGCTGATAGCGTGGTTGGAATCTGCTGTTTGGAGGACAGTAAATACCCAAGATGAACTTGAAATGATCTGAAGTTAATGCTCTGAGCAGGCATTCTTCAGGCTGCACTGGTCACATAGTGATGGTACGCCGACTTGCAGCAGACACGTCAGGTCTGGCAGAGGGCTCGGCTCCCCGCGCTGCCAGGGCAGGGCTGAGCTCGCTGCGGTTTGAAAGCTGGCTGAGTCCCGGCTGTGCCAGCTGCAGCGTGCCGCTGGAGCCAAGGCTTTTCATCATGTCTGATCACCAGTGTGGGGGTTTTGTTTAAGATCCGGAGGTGTGAACACAAAGGGATGGAGGTGATACACTCATCAATGCCATTTTGTTGTCAGAAATGGGGACCTGTAAAAAAGAAGAAGAACAACAACAAAATTAGATGTTCCTAAAACAGGGAGTAATTTCCGTCATACAGATGTTTTTTTGTTTTTCAATAAGACAATGTCAAAAACACAGTGTTAATGATATTTGGAAAAATTTTTAACCCTCCAACTGCAAAGATCCTGCCTTATATTGATAAGGAAATGGGGGCTTTGCAGTGACAGCTCAAAAGTTTGTTTCTTACTCTCCTATTTTGCTTTTAGATGATCTTTGCTTACCTGTTTGTAAGTAGATACAGTAATGGGTATTTTACAGAGGAAGGACAAGAGTACTTACAAAGTATTTCCATCTTTGAATTAAAGGCATAGGTGCTGTATCAGTACAGCAAGTCTGGTGGCTTCGGCAACTTTTATTAATTGTCTATTAATATCAATGCATGTTAATATAATGTACGTACACATCTTGTACATTAATTTGAAATACCTCTGCTGTTGTCTTCTGACAGAGAGTCTCATGGACATGTGGTCCTCCTTCGAGACCTCGGGCCTGGCTGTCCTTGTCTGCAGCGCAAAGTGCTGTTGCTAGTTCTACTTCATTTCCCTTTGCCTGGCGTGACTGCTTGTTATTTAAGATGTCCTCAGGCAAGCTGGCTGCAGAAGTCTCCCTGACCCACCTGCCTGCTGGGCAGTCCTGCATGAGGAGCCTCACAGCCTGCCTGCCCTGCTGGGCTGGGGACCCCCAGCCGCCCGCGGCAGCCGCTTCTGCCTGGCGATGCGCGCCGCCTCCCGCTGCAGCGCCCGAGCTGCCAGCCCGGGACGAGTGCCAAGCTTTCTGGAAGGCTCCCTTCCAGACATCTGCCATCCCCACCCACCCTGACTTGGGTTTCTAACCCTGCAGGCTTTCTTCTTTTCAGGTTTCCACTGAATAAAGCGTAAAGATGTGACATCCTGGTATTTTTTCATGGTACTCTGTAACTGAACAGGGCAACGTGTGGGTCCGAGGCGGACTTTTCTCATTTTGTGCTAGCCTCTTTATTGCTTTGGCGCCGTTTTCCACCAGTGTATTAGATTGTCAGTTCTCTCTTAGCTGTTGTCTGTTAGCTGTTGTAGATGTGACTGACTGCTCACTTCATTCATTATCTGAATTGCAATTATAATCAACCAATAAAACGTAACCTGGATCTCTGCACAGCTATGTTCTGGCACACCAGAGTCCTGTGCAAGTAACGTCAGGTGTCACTCTCAGGTAGCACGTTGCTGTTCTGCCACGGGGTGTATCTCTCAGTTGAGTAAGTAGCTGTAATGGATGGGAAAATGTTCTTCACAGTGTTCACATTTGCTCTACTTGGCCCTTGAAATTACTATTTACGCATCAGCTTCTGATTTCCAAGTGATTTCAAAGCTTTTCTGCTTCAGTAGGAAAGATGTCTTTTAGACATAACAAGTAAGGACACCAGGCAACCATGAAATGCTGCAAGGTAAGGGCTGCAAAAGCCCTGCCAAGCTCAGCAGAGCCTAGGACAGGGGCTGCAGATCTCAGGCCCTGCTCAGAGGACCACCTAACGCCTTTGCAAAAAGAGAGCTCTTAATATGAGCGCTGTTTTACTGTGTTTTTGAAAAGATAAAGGGGTCATACTGGTGTTGTTAACAGTGGATTTGAAATCCCAATATGTAACAACAGAAAGATCTCGATAATTAGTGTTTCCACGTTAATACAGCTGTGTGGAAGAACACATCAGATTTTGAATGTATGTGCTTAAAATTGAGCCACCGGAATTCACGGTGGTCCAAATATTGGGAAAGTGGAGCTCTTCAGGTGAGGGATTTCCATGACATTTGAGTAATCTGGTGTAAGTGTTCAGGGGTTGTTAAGCAGCTCCATGCAGCGTGAGCATTAAGCTGAAGGGACAGCTTTTTGTATTAGTAACCAGCACACGCAGCTGGCGCCTCGCTATCGCAGGAAGCGGCAGATCATTATGACCGTGGCTCAGCGTACAGCTCCTGCATGAAAGTTTTCTCCCGAGCCCCTTGTTTTTTCCTGTTGTGACCCTCTGCCTGACACAAGCGCTGCTGCGACACGCCGAGGTCTGACTTACCGCCCGCTGCCAGCGGAGCCCGCGCCTGTGCTCCCGGCTGAATCCGTGACTGCATTTCCTGACAGACCGTGCTGCTGCGGGTGCCTGATAAGGTGTGGGAGCCTGATAAGCTCTGAGGCCTTGTTTCAAGGCTCCTGGCATGCTGCAGGAATGAACTGTCTGGGGCTGATTGTTCCTGTATAAGTGAACATTACTCCAAACTCGACCCATTTCTCATTCTTGAATCGCATTTCTGGCATACCGGCGCTGCTCCATCACTGACGTGTAGGTGATGGAAAGCAATCATAAAAGCCAGCTGATGTGTGAGATGACTTTAGTAATGGACAGGGTAACAGGCATATGTCTTGTTGCCATTTCAACTTTATCAGCTTTCTGTGTGTCAGGGCACGTCAATCCTGCTCTTTAGACACGCATCTTAAGCATTTTCTAATTAGTTTTCTTCAGATGCAGCATCTCGCAGTGCCACAGGACAATCCAGCATTTACTGAGTACATTTCCTTCCTGTCGCAACATCCTGGAGCTGCTTCTTCCGAGACAGATTGTTGGAGTTTGTGCAAATGAAAGAACGTTCAGTGCTGCCGAAGCCGCCGAGACGCCATCCAGCAGCGCTGCCGGCTGCACGCGCCGCGCTCTGATCGCTGCTCCCACCTTCCAAAACCTGCCTGGAAAGCACCCCAGGAGTGCTTTAAAAATGTTAACACGTTGTCAGTCAGAAGGCTGTCAGAGCTGTTCATTTGCCCTTTCTTGCTTACTTGGAGCTTAGAAATGATTAAAAAATGGAACCATTCCAGGAGTTTTTAAATACTGACAGTTTTTTCACTGCTCCCTTGTTCCCAGTGGGTTTGGCTGAAATTAAGAGTAGCGATCAGATACGTAGGTACTTGGAGTGCACAGCAGACCTTTCTGTCTGTTTTCGTATCTGTTTTGTGCTGGAACAGATCCTGCACGCTGGCTGGAGTGCAGTTCTCTGCTAAGTGCAGCGTTTTTGTGGAGAGAACGGAAGCTTGCTCTGAGCTGTCAGATGCGAGTGGGGATGCCATGCCCATGGCCATTTACTGCCTGGTTTTCCTTATCCCCGAGCATTCCCACCCTGCTTACCCTCATCCGCCACCGCTGACGGCCCTCGTGCAGCCCAGCGCGTGCGTTCCTTGGGTTCATTCTGTCATCTTCATGTGCACAGACAGACGTAATGTATTCTGGGGGCCGAACTATGATTTTGGGATGCTTATCTTTCCTTTCTGTGGGAAGAACAGACAAGATTTGCTTACCTTTGTAAAACACTTGAGAACATGGCTGAAAAATATGAAATGGCCACAAAATATTGTTATTGAGTATCCTTATAAGGACATTTTCATGCATGATTATGTGCTGCAAAATCAATATATATAAAAGTTGAACTAAAAGGGATTTGTTCTTTAGGAAGCTTCAAAATAATTATTGAGATAGCAGTGGTCACTGTAAAAGGGAACAACAACAAAAAAACTTTCTTACTTTCTTTAAACAATGCTTTTACTATCAGAGCTCATGTATTTTCCAGGAGAATCCACACAGTGTTTTTGTCACAGCTGTGGAAGGAGCTCCGAGAAATCTAATAAATTGCTCTCTCACATTAAAGTGCATTCACCCTGCTCTGATGCTTCTCGAGCTCAACACCTGAAGGAGCATTGCTGAGTGATTGTTCAGGAACAAACGTGATCTTCAGCAGGGTACCAAGGAGACTCTGCCGCACGCTCCGTAGGGATGAATTTGTATTCGGTGTGCATCCTCTCTACTTCCCAAGCCCTAACTCTGAGAGCAGGGCTGGGCTCCCACGCGGGGTGCGTGGTAAGGAACAGCGCGTGCTGTGTTTGTTGTTTATGTCCCCAATAACTGCCCAAGGAAAACAACTGGTTCAGATGGCCTTGAGCAAGGGGTTGTGCTAGATGACCTCCAGACATCCCCTCTGACCTAAATTATTCTACTGCTGCGTGCAGCAGGGGTTACCATGAGCTGGCTCCAAAGGCTGGAAAGCAGGATGATGGCCCAGAGATATGGCCCAACCTTTCTCCTCCACTAAATGCAGATGTGCAGGTAGGGCAGGAGAGCTCCACACTACACAATATGAATGTTCTGGAACTGTTAAAACAGTTTCCTGTGCCAGAATAATTTGAAACTACATATTTGAGCATTATAACTAGTAGCTCTTACCCTGTTTGTCTCCCTCCCCTCCCTTCCAAGGGGAAACTTGAAAACGTGTTTTGTTTCCTTAGAGAAACTTAGAGGACTTATTTTCTTTTTGCTGAATTTTAAACCTAGCACTCAATTTACTCAACCAAAGCGTCAGAAGTTACCCAAGTTAATGTGAAAGGACAGTCCAAACTATCTCACCCTCTTTCCTAGGCCTGCTTTCATATAGTAACACGCACTCAAACCTCTCCTTACGTTCCAGCTTCAGTTGTCAGAGCTCCTTGCTGTCTGTGCTCTGGAGACATTGGAACAGATGGTAATGGAGCTGTGCCACATGCAAGGTTTGCACACGCGAGTTTCTAAACAGACGAATCACATGAAAAGGGAAGTATATGCTAACTGTGACTGCTGGGTGGCACTGACTAGGAACCTCTCTCAGGTGTTTGCAGAAAATAGTGCTCTCACTGTCAGTGAGAGTTCAGAAAAAAAACAGGACAGCTGCAATTCCAGTAAAAAAAATAAAGACGATGATCAGCAGTTCGATGCAGGACAGACACACGCCTCGATCCTCAACCCTTTTGTCATTGCAAGTTGGTATTATCCATCATATGGCTATTAAGGTTTCAAAATTGTGAAAGCTAGGAGGAACAACTTCCTTGAAAGAAAATCACTCTGTGTTTGTTTTCACCCTAAGAGAACAGCTTTCTCTTAAGTGAAAAGCAAGAGTTACAATTTTTTACGTTTCATCTTCTTGCGTGACAGACTAGGCTCCTTGAGGATCTTTGGTGAGGGATCTCGAGAAGAGCGTTTTGAAAAAGCTCAAACACTTTATTGTCTGTGCTACATCCTTACTGATGAAAAAACTCAACCGTATGTGAAACACAGTTTTTTTCTACAAGGCTTTGTTGACCCATCTCTGATACCTATTTTATCCATCTATCTGTTAATGCTCTCTGTTTGTTGCTGAACCCCAATGTCTAACATGAGGAATTTCAGCACAGATGGTTAGCATTTGGTAAAGTTACATTCAACTGAAAATGCAGGCATATTATGAGAGATTTATGGTTAGCGTTTCCGCAGTGGTGTCCGTATCATTTTTGCCCTTAATGAACCAGGTGTTTTTCTTCCTGTCATCAGATCATCCCGTGCATGCTCAGCGTGGCCATCCTCAGTGGGCTGGCCGGCCAGGAGGCCCCGCTGCCCTCTGCTCTCCAGAAGGCCAAGTTTAACAGGAAAGGTTTCACACATCTTTGGCTTAGGAATTCAATAATACATGATTAAACTTCTGTCTTCTGACACCAGACCCTTCTCTGTTAATGCTAACGTGCATATATTTAATTGGAAAGGGAATTAGGCAAGAGGAAATAAAATTTGACAGAGCTGTATATTTGCATTAGGTGAATTTTCTGTCCATTACAAATTAAAATCAATATACAATTATGGTAGCGGTTGCTATTAGGTTCAGAATGAAGTCTGCATTTTGAACGAAGGAGCTGGCTGCCTTTCCTAGGGTTTATATGAGCACAAATACAGCACAGAATTAAAATGTACTCATCCATTCAAAGGGAAAAAAAATAGGCAAATGGGTGGCTCTGGTTCTGGGCAACCCTGGTTGTGCGTTCTGCATTTTTAGAGGGAGACATGATGATAAGTAGGAGAATTACATTCTCGTTCTGATAATTGGAGTCTGGACTGTGAAGCCTGCCTACAGTTAGGGTTTGAAAGGGCTGATGGCAGGACCTTAACCTGAACAAAATGTAATCAAACTGCGTTCTCAGAGAGGATGCTCGTTTGAGTTTCAGAGCAGATAAAGGTCTTCCTTCAAGGGGCTTAAATACTAAAAAAGTTAGGGGCTTTTTGTTTTGCTGCATGTTATAGCAACGGTCTGAACCATAAATCAATATTGCTTTTTAAAAGCTGAAGCTTGTTTTCCATGGTAATAGCCCCATTCATGAGCAGCACTGTGGGTGTCAGGATATCCCCCTTGGGAACTGCATGTTCTTACTAACACTATTTTGTTTAAGCAATAACTTCCAGGCGTACTGGAAATATGAGGTAGCAACTGTGTATTGCATGCTGCGTATATACAGAGGACATGCACCAAGATGTTTATTCAGAGCGCTGCAGGACCCTATTCCTGCTGAGGTTTTCATTGTGCCTGGCAGCAGTGTTATAGTCAGAGCTGATTCTTTCCTGAAAACAAAGGCTTTTGAAAGAGTTTATGATAATAATCTCCTATATGGCAATGCTGCAGAATTTCCACAGTGGGGAGCTTTAAGAAAAATGCAAGATTGTGTGTATATTAGAAAGGAAATAATGCTTTTAGTTAATTAATCCCGTCTTGGCTGCATTACTATTTAATGGTTATAAGTTTGCATATTTTGTGAATAAACCTGTTGCCCAGATGGTGTTTAAATGGTCCTTTGAAACTGATTTTCTTGAGACCAGCTAAAGCATTCACCAAAGGAGAATCTATTCTAAAGTCATACAATGTGCTGCAAGGCAGCGACATGTCCTCATAGCCTGGGGTCTGGACTGGTATCTAAAAGTGAGCAGGGAAGAAGGGAGAATGATTCACAGCCTAACCCCGGGGCTGGAGACCTTGCACTGTTTGCAAACATGGCATTTATTTCTAAGGCTTGCCCTTACTCCCAACATAACAAAGTGGGAGTCATATCTCTTCTTGAACTACTTAGTGCTGTGCACACACTCGCTGTTATCAGCAATCAAAGTGACAGATAATTTACATACGTGTTAATTTGGATACCTTTGGGGAACATTTTGACATTTTCTTAATGTGCAGACAGAGTAGTCTTTCTTTATGTCACTTTTAAAGATAAAGGAACGCAGTTTTCATTTCCGAATTGAATGCAACCTGTATCTTTTGTTCTTTAAAAATGACCTTAAACCTGAGATCTAACAACCTAGATCCAAGTGTGAATGATGCCCGTAGCCTTGTTCATAGCATGATTGTGCTATGAGTAACCCAACTGTAACTAATGGCAGAAAGTCCCCAGGGTGTAAATTCCCATCCGACATGTAACCCTCAGTGATGAAATGATCTTGTCAGAGTTCACAGCCTTTCAAACAACATGGAGCCTGGCAGCAAATCTGTTCCATACAGGTATTGTGTTTGCAATTCTATTTTTTCAGCATGCATACTTTGAATGGAAACATCACCATGCTCAAGTAGCCCGTGTGTAGTAAGGTGTCACTGATTCACTCAGCATTAAATAAAATTAGTGAATATGATTATAAAAGTTATTCATCCATGGTATACAAGGTGAGGAAGTCAGGAAACGAAAATCACTAAGAACTTGGGTCCTTTCCTAAGATGTCTGACAAATTTAGATGAAAGGGCCTACTTTAAGGTTGAGAGGTTTTTTCTACAGCTGAGTCTCTTAATATTAATTCTTTGAAAGTGCATAAGTACATGTGGGCAACATACCAAGAGTTTAGTCTGGGTGGAGGTAAAAATGACAATCCACAGATTTCTGCAGTTTCTCTTGCCAGCATAAAAGTCTGCCTCATCAGTGCTTTGTTTCCCTTCTTTTTGTCTTTGGCTGATAGCTGTCTCCTGTGTGCCTTGTCTATTAACTCAATGCAAGCAATGTTTACTGAAATGTCACGCCTAATTGTGAGTGATAATGCTGTAAGCATGAGAAATGAAGAGTACAGGGGAGTTTTCTTTAACCCAATTCAGCTGCTCAGAACAGTTTAGGATGCAACCTACATTTTATGGGTTTGTACTAAGATTAAAGGGCATTTTTTCCTGTAGATAAATGCATTTTTATTCTGTTTTACTCTGCCGAGTAATCACAGGCTGTGACATATTTGCTTACGTCTGAAAGCATTTTAGAAGATCCTGATATTAGTCTGGGAAACAGCTTTTTGATACTGAAATGCAAAGAGTATTATTCACAAGAAGGAATGAGACGGTGGGAATCTGGAGGCTGTGTTTGGAAATACCATGGATGTCCTTACTGTCCGATGTAGCCGAGGCTGGCTGGCTGGATGGAGCCCTGCTCTCCGGGACACCACTGCACCTGCATGCACTGCGGCAGCACTGGTTAGAGCTAGAAAGGCCCCACGGGGCCCTTCAAGACATGCTGAGCCTACAAAAAGCATGTTGAACACACATTTCTCCCTGTCCAAGGCAGGTACTTTGTGCCTGCTGCAGGAAGGATAGGGTCCTCCTGCGGGGCCCATCATGGAGAGACACACAGCCTGTAGCTGGGAGAAAAGCCTTAATGAAAGGCAATGTTAACCATGAATTAATTCCAAAACACAGCTGGCTGGGTTTGATTGCTGGGCGCCAGCACTGGAGAGGAAGGTTCCTCTGAAGCTGGATGCAGAGCGAGGAGCGCTGCGAGCTGGCAGCTGGAGCCCCAGGCACGATGACAGCGTGTTTTGGAAAGTTCTAGATGAAGTCTTTTGTTTCTTTATTATTCTGTGGTCATGTGTATGCCGATGTTAGAAATGCAGTTTTGCTTCATCTACCACACTCTTCTGTTTACAGATATTTTTTAAATCAGAATTACAGAGTAGCTTTGCCAGTACTTATTAGACAGAAAAACAGTTGGGACAAAGGCCTGTGAAAGTATAGACATTTTCAGGCCCTTAATTAGGATATTGAGGGTATTTTATTTAGACGGTTTGTTTAATTCTTAGGAAGAAAAATACAGCGTTGGAAGCATAAAGGTTCTTCAAATGCAAGTAAAGACTTTTTGGGGCATTCCAGGTTTTGCTTCCCTCTCCTGCTGGGCAGGAGCAGCATGTGCCTTGCTGAGCGTGGATGACAAACCCCGCAGCACAACTGTGCCTTAGCTGGCAATCCCCTTCCCTAGCTAAGGGAGGTTAAACTGCTTCAGCTGGCTGGGTCGCTTTCATTGGCTTGAGAACTGGTCGATTGTTTTTATTAGGCCCTGATAATTTCTGTAAAAGCAGCTTAATGTGGTTAGTGCTTGTTTTGCTAATAGATCAGCTGAAAGGCTTGTTGTGTTCTCATTGATTGCTAGCGTTTTTAATTTGTTCAGAGGCTTAATTTGTAACCTCTTGGTTATGTTAATCTCTGCTTATATTACAGCCAAAACACTGCCAACCAATTTCTGCTGAAGTCTCCTGTTACTACCCGGAGGTGTGTTTGTTCTTGCTGCTTTGCCTCCAGATACCATGGGCTGAGCTCCACGCTGCATCTGGAGAGGAGTCTCTGTGAGTCATTTCCCAGTGTGTTTGGGTCTTGGCCTTTCTAGAACCCTTCTGTCCTGAAGCATGGCTTATCGAGCAGTTGCAGGTGGGGCTGTGCCTGTGCTGGGCACAGTGGGTGGGTGCGTGCCCTGCCCCGCCAGCACCCATGGGTGCAGCCACCCCTGTGCCCAGCAGCTCTGGCTCCAGGGCTGATGCTGGGCTCGTGGGACAGCCTCTGCTTTGCCAAGGGGTTCCTGCAGGACTCCCTGCTGAGGGCCCTGTAAATACAGGATCAGGAGAGAGATGCTCCAGAGGTAAAGGGGAAGCTGCCGGGAATAGGAGAGTACAGAAGTAAGGAGGTGAGACTGCAGCGTTCATGGTCCTCGCCTTCACTGGGCTACAATTTGCATCCAGCTGGCATTCACGAGGGCACTTGAGCCTCCTGCCTGCTTTGCACCTGCCTCAGGCGTTGCACATCTTAACGAGGTAACAGCATGTAACGCAGCTACATGTGTATGTACAGCACGGTGTGCCAGCTCAGAGCCTAGGGCTGCTCTTCTGAGGTATTTTCTGGGTGTGTATGCCTGAGGTCATGTTCGAAGGGTCTTGTAACTGCCCGTGGCAAAAGTGTGCCCTTGACTGTGTGAACATTGCAGCAGTTAAAAAACTGCAATAATTAATTCCTGCAGGAACACTTCTTGATATCATACTGACTGTAAAAGTGGCTGAAATATGTTTGCTTAAAGCAAACTTCAAAGCCAGTAAAATTGAAATGTGTATCTTTGATAGGCACTAGACCTAGAAGCTTTAAGCCAAACTGTTACAATTCACAGGGAGCTTTAAAAGATTTAGAAGAGAAAGATCACCTTCTCTTGCTACAGGTCCACTTCTGTGGTAATTACAGCTCTGCTTTTAAACTAATTGCTTTGGTTTGGCCCAAGATCTGGGCAGCTCCCTTTCCTCGCTGTCAGAAGTAGCGCACTCGGATGGTGTTACACCTGCTTCCAGCACTGACTGCAAAGCATTGCTTCAACTGCCTGTACGTCCAGCTGTCGCCTCTACCTTTTGTTTGGCTGCAGAGCCCAGCTAGCAGGCGGGCCACCTGCTGAAATGCCAGCTGGCAGCTTCGGACTGCTACAGGCTTCAAATCTTGTCATATTTCTGGTCTGCTTGGATTTCTTGCAGCCAGAGTGCCAAGACGCGATTTACAGGGATGAAATCCTGGCCATATTGAAGTCTGTGGAAGTTTTACTTCCAGGGTCTTTTCTACCTTGATAGCAGAAGTCTCCTTGTCTTAACAGAGATAGAAATTTACTTCTGAATTTCTGCGTATGTTTGTCCAAGTGAATGTAGTTTAGAGGGGTCTTCAGAACTTCCTCTCTAATTGTTACAAAATTAACAAAATTTTTGTGGTCGGATTTTTATGTATAATATTACTGTCAGAGAAATGTTTAGGAGATATGCCTTCAATTTCTAAGAGTAAATGCAGCTGGGATGCTGATGAGTCTGCTCGCTACAGCTGCTCCTCGTGTGAAATCTCGCCCACCTGATGAATCATGTCCCACATTGCTGCTAGTTAGAAAACTGGAACAGCTCTTCGTGTGGACGTGATCTTTCCTGAGTCAAATAGCAGAGAACAGCAAGCTGATAAGTTATAATGAGACTGGAAATAGGAATGGGTGTTTTGACCTTTTTTTTTTTTTTTTTTAATGTATTTTTTTCACTGGATGGACAATTCAGCAGAACTGGAGCAAGCTGCTTGAATTTCCTAGCAGACAGCGGGGACATGTGCAGTGCTCGCCAGCCCTGCCTCCTCCAGCACAGGCTGGGGACCCACCAGGGGGCAGCTTCCAGGAGTGCTCCCCTCCCCGCCTGGCACAGTGCGGAACCGGAGCAAACACCCCCAAAATTACAGCCCTGGTCGTGAGGAGTGCTGGAAGCATTCCCTCACAGGGAGGGTTTGAAAGACAGTCCACGTTTTTACCTTGTCCCCTGCTCGTGCTGCAGAGCGTTTGGTGATGGTGAACGTAGAGGAAAGAGGCACAGAAGTGCGTGCGGGCTGTTAGAGGTGTCTGCAGACTGAAAACCATTACTTATCTCCTCACAGCGTCTCCCTCCTCCTCGTTTTCTGTGCCTGGCAGAGTTTATTTTTGTCGTCTTTGTGGAAAGCAAGAGATCAGTAGCAATGTCTCTGTAAAACCCAAGCATGAAAGCAGTTTGGAAAACACTTATTACTTAAGTTACAACGTATTCCTACAAGTATTTTTAATTGTTCATTTAGGATAGAAGTAAAATAAATGGAGTAAGAGGAGAGAAATGTGATTCTGTGATGTTTAGAATTGTGTTCATGTGAAGGAATGTGTACAGTTGTAGAAAGCTGTTGTATGTGCGGCACCAGAAATAACCATTAAAAATGAAGTGAACAGGCCACCTTTTCCCACACTGACCTTATTTCAGTTTTCACGTGCGTATGAATTGTAATGGCATTTTTGCAGCGTGCCTTTGAATGTCAGGGAACAGCAGCCCCTCGGTCGGCTGCTGCCCCTGTCCTTCCTTCCTCCACCTGCATTGCCTACAGACCCACACAGCCAGTGTTTGCTGGGACATCCCCCTGTGTGAAAACCTCTTCCCAGCGGCTTTTGTAATAGCACAAACTAAAAAGCGAATGCAGTGCGATGCCTGACAGAGGCAGGTGTGACCTGAGAGAAGCAACTGGCCTGCAGGGTGTTTTTCCTTTCTTTACTTCTCACTGATAAGTCACTACAACAAAACCAGCCGACCCAGGGACAACAAGGTAGGAGTTTGCTGCTTCATTCAGCTGTGTCCAACCTGGGCAGAAGTCATGTCTGAGTGGCCGGGGTGCAGGAAGAAAGGAAGGCGTGTGTCTGCCCGCTGCTGCGCCCAGAACTCGGTTAAGCTCTTTGATCAGCACCTGGCTGAAGCCTGAGCTTCTTCTTTTTCTGTTGTTCTACTTTTTTTCTTCTATTTTTAATCAGCAGGCTCTCCAGGCTTCCTTCTCCAGGAAGCACAAGAACCATCGCTTCCCTTTTTGCAGTCTGCCATGCTGTTTCTTAACGCAAGAGAAGTTCAGGTCCTTAGGGCCAGCCAGGAGGAGATCTCTGTTTTTTTTCTGACACTCGGCATGTGGGGCTTTGCCCTGCGATTCTGTCAAGGCGTGCCCAGCCGCTGCTTTGGTTGGCCTGTGAGATGTTGTGTTCTTAAGCTCTGCCCATCTCGGCGTTTAGCTGAGACCCCAGGGGAGTTAACACCCCTGGTGCCTTCTGAATGCTTCAGTGCTGCCCCAGACGAGCAATTACACCAACAATTCTGAGCTTATTTAGAGCAGAATGCTAATTTTATCTTTTGTGGCAAGAATAAGCCTCAGCTAGGGTGAACCCTACAAACTGTACAGAGTGCTGAGATCAGCATGTTTGCCCCAAGGCAGGTCTGATGCCTGCAGCCACCCCACAAGCAGCACAAGCAGCCCGTGAGCCCCAGCACCCTTCCAGCCCTGGTGGGCAATGCGCACCCTGCAGCCTCCTGCCGCCCCCCGGGGCCACACAGCAGCTTTCTGCCCCATCTGATACGGGCAGTGTCCTTTGGGCTTTTCTGCAATAAATTAATGGGAGCACACTGAGACAAGCCATTCGTGGCTCTCTGGTGACGATGAGCATTGCGTACTGGGTATGGCAACATGTTTGTATTTAGTGTATAAACTTACAGGCTTACAGGAAAAGCCTTCTTTTCTTAAAGCCATAGAATCTATGTATCTTTCTAATGGCTTTAATTGCTATTTGATTTTTTTTTTCCAGTTTCTTGTGGTAAACCAAAAGTTCTTTAATTATAGTATCTGCAAAGCAGATGCCAACCTTCCTGTATCCGATTTCTGCCCATGTGAGGTTCTGCAGCGTGTCAGCATTTTACAAGAGCTCCTATATGTTATTTGTGAGTGGGACTCACACCCAGCTGGTTGAACTTTGTCTCATTGCATTGGATGTGTTTGAAGCCAAAGGCAGCAGGGTACCTGTGCTGCATTGCCCACCTGCTACGCTGTGTGGCAGGGGGCACAGCGGGGAGCAGGGTGGGGGGCACAGAGGGGAGCAGGGTGGGGGGCTGGCCGCCCGGTCAGCTGCTGGCTGCCACCCGACACAAGAGCAAGAAGCACTCAGGAGGCAGTTCCAAGATGCCAAACCTTTTCATCTCATTTGTGACCCCCTGGTCGTAAAGTTTTGGGTCAGTGGTGGACCAAGAGCACAGCCACATGGAACCAAGGAGTTCACGCATCTTTTTGTTGCAGAGTGGTGACCATAGCTTCATTGACCAAGGGGAGACAACTGTGCACAGTCTGGGAACTGCTGTTGTAAAAAGATGATTTAATCTGTGAAATCGTAGGTTACTACTTCCTAAACATAAGTTATTGTTAAGAAGGATAAACGAGATAGCAGAAACATTTTTGTTGTAAGAAACATCCTTCAGGACCATACAGTCTTAGCTTAAATGATTTCTTCTGTCAGTGAGTTTCTGAATTACATGCCGATGGAAAAGCATTACCTGTAAGAAACTTTGAGTAGGCTACGTTTTTATTTTCTGAAGAACTGCCTCTGTGATTTCAAGTCTGCTGCACCTCATGGCATTTTTTTAAAGCAGTTCATTCTATGAGCTACATTACATACTGCTGTCTGTCATGGCTCTTTCTCTTCTGTGCTTATGAACATCAAATCCAGTTAACACTTAGTGTTTTCCTAGGTACTATTACTGACAATACTTAATACATACAGCAGGATAGGTCTTATTTTAGGAATAAATGAGTGTAGACTGCAATTTTTCTTGCTAAAATAAATGTTGTTCTTGTTAAAGTAAACTTACATTGCCATGCACAGAAATAATTCTTTTAAATGGTTACAGTATTTGATCAATTAACACCCAGATGCTTTGCATTTAGAGTGATGATTTACCTCATTCAAGGAACTTTAAAGGTAATTGAAGTGAATTTTTCAAATGGAGGATCAAGGGCAGAAGCTGGTGATACGCTGCCTACCTTTTGGAGAGTAGCCAAGCATAATATTTAAAACATCTTTTTCTCCAGGGGACCATCCAATTACTACATCAGTTACTACATGAGTAAGATCAAGTAGCATTTTTCCAAATTAGCAGTAGATTTAAGGAACTAAATAAAATCAACAATGAATTTAAACTAAATGCAAGGTGAGACAACAAAAATGGAGAATGAGCAAAGATGCGAGCTCTCCATCTGGCCGTTCGCAATCCAGAAGGGAATGCAGCTCTGTCAGGAGAGGGTCAGCGTAAAACAGCTTGACTCTCAGCAATCAAACCAAGCGCAGCGCAGTGCAATTGTCGTTGATCAAATACACATTTTCTAGTGAAACCATCTGCAATGTGATTTGCGTCTTTCCTGACCAGAATATATTTATGAGAATGCACTAGTGTGTTGCAGTAAATGAGTTTCTGTGCTATTGTTGACAACTTAAGTGATTCTTTTCATAAAATCAGAAAATAATCATAGTGCTGCCCGTCTGGAAAATGGGAATATTCAGAAAAAAAGTTGAACTGTCTTTTAAGATGTCTGGTTAAAAGGGATGGGGGCTATGCGGCAGGATTGCAAAAGCCGTGGCATGGCAGTTGTGAAGGTCGGGTGAGCAAAGCGGCTGTGTTCAGAGCTGCCATCAGGCCGGCCCTTCCAGACAACATCTTGCAGACCTGTGAGACATCCTGGCCGCCCCCGTGCCGCCTTCTGTGCTTGCAGATTCAAGCGAACGTCGGAGGACATCTTTGTAGTTCTGAATCGAACAGCTGCAGGGTTATTAGAAGATTCATAAAACCTACAAAAGCCCTCATGAATTTCTAAAGGCTCAGAAATGTAGAGTGTGCAGAATAACATCTGCTCATGTTTCCTAAGGTCTATTGTTGCATCTGCCCTGACAAAGAATCCCAAAGAATGCATGTTGTTTATATGTTTTCTAAACACTTCACGAGACATCGTTTCTAACAGCTCATTTGAATATCCAGGAATATCCTTTCACACAAATTCCCTCTGCAATCAAACAGGAATTAGGAGGAAAATCTGTTCTTGTTTTAATATTTGAAAAAGAAATCTGCTGAAAATCAGGCAATTACAGTTGCCGGAGGCATTGATGATTGGAAGCCAAAAGATTAGTCCCTTTTGGTGATTTTCCTTTGCTTTTTATGCATTTGCTCCCAGTGGTGACTGGGAGAGGGAGCGCACACTGTAAAAGCCTTACAGGGCTTCAGCAGTACTAAAATATTTGACTTACGTTATCGGGAGCATTTGTAATGAGACTGCAGGAAAACGCATCACCTTCTTCTTCAGAGTACCCCCAGACAGTCACAGAGACAATAATGGTGAACTAAAAGTAAAGTTAACTCCCTGTTATTGGTTTAGCTTCTGAACAAGCTTCATTTTGCTATCCCTCTCCAGTTGTTATCGGGGTTGGGGGAGTCATTGTATAAGACGGAAGATTTTCTTTGGAGGAAATAGAAAATGGCAGCACTGTACGAGAAGCTTTAGAAAATCACTGAGCTATGTGGGGACGGTGTAGTTAACATTTAAGTACCATCACAGCCAGAAAAAAAATCATGGCATAGAACATCTGTTTAAAAAGAGTGCCGAATGGAAACTTCCCTCTTGAACAGCTTCCCAGCCCGGAGGATGTTCTCAGCTGCCCGCAGCTCGTCGGGCGGGTAAGTGCTCTGCCAGCAGCTCCCCTCTGCTCTGCCCGTCTGCCTTTCACTCTCCTGCTGATGTACGTGAAAGTGGGGTGCTGCCACAGGGCGTTGCTGTGTTTCTTCTGTCCTGTTCCGCTCCCATCTCGCTTGAGCTGCCGTCGAATTGCTGTAGGGAAGCAGTAGCAGCACCTGCAGTTAGACTCAGGACCTCAGCAGGCTGTTCTTGCCTTCAGTTTTCTGTCTCCATGCCATCACCACGGCTAATGAGCAAACAAAGGCTTCATTTAATATTATATTCACGTGACCATAAGATGTTCAAAAGATACAATGTTTAAGGAAAAGAAAATGACGGCTTGAAGTTTTCTCACTTGGTAATTCTGGTTTCCCTCACTATTCTTAGAGCAGATGAGGTGTGCTTGCCAAGAGATCAGGAGTTCCCTCTTTTCTAATAGTTTTGTGGCCTTTTCTCCTGTGTGTCCTTCTCTTCTTCAGACTCAAGCCAGTGCTTTTTAAAATAAATTAAACTTTTCTGATGTAAGTCATGTTCCTTACTAAGGCAGCCGTGCTGGAAATAGGTGCCTGTATTGGCTGCACTGTTTCAAAGGCTCTCCTGCAAGAAAACTGCTTCATCGATGAGAGTGGTGGGTGCTTCCTTGCATCTGCACCTCGAGCCTATTTGAGGGCCATATGACAAATATGATGTGCTGCCTCTTTCTTTACATTGTTTGCCATAAAAGAGAAATAGTGATATATGTCTTCATGTCTTATGCCTTCAAGCCAGGGTCATGTTCTCCTCAGAACTCTAGTGTTGGATGTTGGGGTGTGAGACGGGCAGCTGCAGCATTAGTCAGTGTGCACTGCTCTGGTGCATAGTAATGCTGCTTCTCAGCTGGAGCTCTCTGACTTCCCAGTGCTGCCAAGACGCTGTGAAAGCCACCAGGAATCTTCCTTCGGGGCTGACGCCGCAGTGGGGCAGCCGCAGGGCTGCAGGGCAGCCGGGATGCAGTGAGTAGGCACAACTCCAAACCTCGTGATACACAGAGTGATAAGGACCGTGTAATCCAGATTAATAATATTATTTTAATGTTCTTTTTCAATGCACATAAATGTTATTTCAGTATCGTCTGTAAGTTGTGCAACAGGCTTTTTTGTCACTTTGAATAATTGGTAATTGAAAAATCTCCCCCATCTGTTTATAATAAAATGCATCTGTTCAACATCTGCTGGGGAAAAAAAGTCTTTGGAGGAGAATCTGTGGGTTAGGGAAAACGGTCACTGTTCAGAAGTCAGCAATCATCTGGTGAACCTGCGTAATGTGCTTTTCCACGTTCTAGAAGAGCAGACTTCCAGACAGATGTGGGGAGCAGGAAGGAGCTGAGCTGCTCACCTCAGCCTTGGTGCAGAAAATCCTCTTTTCCAGCCATGGTCTAACTCCTAAATTTAATTTATTATTATAGAAACATTAATAAGAATCACACATTCATTCTAGAATCAAACCACTTTAAATATTGGAGTGTATTTTCAAAAACAACTAATTGCTGTTATACGTTAGGTCAAGCCCTCTTAACATCTGTGCTTTGGGTCTTAGCTGAAGCCTTTAAAAACAGCAGTCCCTTTGAAAAGTAGCCGTCTACACCCTTATTCCTTTTTTTTTTTCTCTTTCTGCTCAGAGAGGCTTCATGTACCTCAGAATTTTGTGTTATTGTAAATAGCATGTCATTGGAATCTACCATCCGCTATGTTCTCTTTGACATTTTTACCACTTGTAGAAGCAATAAGAGAATTATTCAAGTTCCCTGATTTTAAATGAAAGCTTTTTTACCACTGAAGTAATTCCAGCCTGTGACAGTGAGTCAGAGAGAGCGCATCTCTGTTAAAATGTCGGTGTTTTTACCGTCTTTCAGCCATGACATTCTGCAGTAAATAGCTATGACGTATGCATGAAACACATTTTCCAAGAAAGACGAGAGATCTGGACTAAATTCCCAGTACTTGTGAAGAAAATAATAAGTGGGGGGGGGGGGGGGGGGGGGGAAACCTATTGCTATTTTTAGTTTTTTTTCCAGACTCTTCTAACAAGAAGTATAAATCACAATTTGGTATATTCTTTGAGAGTCACCTCTATATAGCTGTCCAATAATCCGCGTGTGCTGCCTGCCAAAGAAGCACTGAAAAGCAGAAGGCCGAACTCTCCCACAGTACTTGTGTTCCTGCAGATCAGCTCTAAGACAAAGGGATAATCTCCTCTTTATTTCCTGATGTCATTACACACAAATTAACACACGACGCTTTTCTGAGCAGAGTCGGCTTTGTTGGCAGGTAGCAGGAACACAATGGTAAACAGCCTGGAGTAAGTGACTGCAATGCAATAATCTTTTGTTTTGGTTTCAGAGCAGCTCTCTGAAATGCTTCCTTTCAATGACGTTAAAGCATGAAAACCCAACTTCTGTTGGTTGCAAAGCTGATGCTATTCTTAAACGGGTGCTGCATAAAGCAATGGGAGCTCTTATAAGACAGCAGAGCTTGGCAGTGTTTAAACACAGGCTTACAAACATCTTAGGAAATGATAGAGAATTTGAATACAGTCAAATTCCACCACCTTCTTTTTTTAATCTAGCTGTAAGCATGCTATAAAATCAATTTGCATTTGATTTAGTGCCGTGTGGAATCTTCTGTTTCATTTTTCTTTGCTTCACATACGTGAAGGACTTGAGGGACTAAATAAGTCATTATGCATTCTGTGGCATTATATTCCTCTGATAACTTTTCAAAGACGAATTGGGAAGCTTGCATATTAAACACCAGCAGTCCACAATAATGATAGGTCAGCTGCAAGGGTAAAGACAGATTTGTATAGAATTTCAGTTTGATCTACAAAGATCTCTTCTAAATAACTTTGTCTGATAAAGTCATTTTTCCAGGTAAAAAATATCCAAAAAAGAAGGCTTAAACTTTTCTAGTGTTCTTGAGCAGTGTGCAGGAAGGAGAAGACATAATGAGATTCAAAAAGGAGTTTGGACCACATTTCAGCTCCGCATCCAGCTCGTTTGTGCAGGCAGGCAACGGCAGCAGAAACTCGTGGGGTGCAGGAGTGCCCTCGACTAGGGCTTGGGGATGCTGTTCCGGGTGTTCATATCGGTTGTATGTATACTGAACTGCCCAAGTAACCCTGCAAAGGAGTTCCCAAGCAATTAGAAAGAACCGCCTAATTTGCCCTTTCAAAACCCGGTTGTGAGTTTGTATGTTTTGCGTCAATTTATCCTGTCACTCAGTGAAATCATAATGAGGTTTCTCTGCAGCATAAATGTTAGTGAAATGTGCTGTCCAAGTCAATCAGTGTTACAAAGAAATTAATCAGATCCAGTTCCTCCTTCTAATGAACTTCCTCATTAGCTGCTGGCTCTTCGCTGCAGCCTGTACTCATGGTGTGCAGCGTAGCTTCAGCGAGTTTCGTCACCTCTTTCTCTGACGGCTTTGTCATCGCTTCCCGATGGGAACAAAGCAAGGAGCTTGCCACTTCGTGGAGAGATGAGCATGGACCAGAGCATGGGCTTTGAAGTGTGGTAGATCTGCTTGCACACCTTTAGAGTACAAATTGCACAAGATGAGATTGGGAACAGTAGTGCAGGGATTTACCTCTCCCAACCCTATCCCCTGCTTGACGATGCCGTGACGAAACGTTTAACTGCATAGCAATTGAAGAGCAGCAGAGAGGTTACAGCATAATCATTTGTGTGTAGGTATCGCCGAATAATGTTGGTTACAGGTGTTTTCTGTACTGCTTCCTTTTAAGATTGCCCTGATTTGCTGCCCCAGTCATCTGAATACCAGCGACCTGGAGAGGTGCAAACAGAACAGTACTGCCAAGATGCAAACCTCTGGCCTTTGTGATTAAATCAGACACAGAGGCGGTATGATGTAGTGTATGACAAAGAACACGACTTTTATGCAAAGCTGTAGGAGAAATTAGATTTATATTTGTAGGTCAAATTATTGCTTGATCAAATAAGCTTTAAGATGCAAGAAGAAGTTAGGTACTCAGACGAAGCTTCGTTTTTCTGATCATTCACCAACTTTTCAATCTTCCCATTGTAGTACCTCTAATACCGTACGTAGGCCTCTGGTTCAGGTATTAATTATACACTTCTTTCTCCAACAAACCAGGTGACAGCAAAGACTTTCCTTTGCTTAGAAGATGCATTTTTAGGTGCTGACTGCCTGTTGCAGTGAAGCATGAGTCCTTAGTGCAGCTTCCTCTATGAGTCAGCATCGCCTTTTTCTTCAGCATATGGTTACTGTTAAGTTTCTTTCCAAGCACTTTGCTTGCGGATGGTCCTTTTTAGAGATCTTGTTTCCAAGCTGCAAGGATTTTCTGACTAAATCTTGCCCTCTCATCAGTTATGCCATGAATTTCCCCTGATGATGTGAGGGGAAAAAAGATATTTTATTGTCACTTTGATGTCAAAATTCCTGTACATGAGGTGGCAACTGGTTGAGATCCAGACCCAATCCAATGCCTGCCGAAATTAATGAGCATCTTCTGCTGGCTTTTGTTGTCTTTGGACCAGGCCATCAGAGCATGATCCTGTCTGCTGAAGGCAGTGGGAATTGTCTTTGATTTCACTGGACCCAGGTGGAACTCAGTGCATTAACCTGTAGTTGATTGTTTCTCCATTAAAATTATCGACTTGCAGGATCTGTGTTGTTAGGTACGTATTGTTAGAGGGGGAGAAATTAAAAGTCAGATGTCCATTTTGGCAATTCCGTGTGCTTCTCTTACTGCTCTTTTCAGCTTTTCCTTATAACCAACATGAGAGCAATCACTATTCAAGACAGTTCTACAATAAAGCCTTGTGTGTCATTCAGCAAACTGGAAACCTGATGTTCTGTCCAAATGCACCGTAATAAAAAGTCCGGGAGTAGGGCTGTTGGCAATGCATTTCGTCATGATGTTCAGCTTAAATCTCCTCCCAGCAGCCCTCTCGTATTAAACGATCCATCGCAGCCCTGTATGGGCCCGTTTGTTTATTCATTTTAACCCAGTTCCGTCATCTGCAGTCACTGATATTTCACACAGACTGCTGTACAGCTGTGAGGAGACTTTCTGTTACTACGCCCTGGGCCAGAGTCTGACCATGTTTCTGCAGTCTGCAAACCCCATCGCTTATTCCCCATTCACGCCCACTGAGGAGTCATTGCAAAATGTTTTGCTGGCAGTTTGGGTCTCGGGATTAGTGTTAATTTGATGACAAATACTTTTTTTCTTTTTCCCTTCCCTTTCCCAGTCTGAAGGAATTGTCTCCTTGCCCTTTTTCAGTGTCTGTGGCCATATGGCCATTGCACCTTTTCTGCCACAGGGCCCCGTTATACTTCCATGTTCTCACTCATCTTGTTCTTGTCAAATCGCCACCTCCAGCACAGCACTTGGAGAGGCAGCTCTGTCACTGATTTATCGCGCTTCTGGAAATTAGAGAACAATGCCCCGCCAAGTTACAAAGATCCGAGTGGCAGCCTGTGTCTGCATGCTCCACTTTCTCATTGTTCTGCACTTCTGTGGGGCACAAAGAGCTACATCTGCTTTTCAGCTTTGTTTGTGTGGTCTCGGGATCATTAGTCCCCTGGGAGAGAGCACGTGGTGTTTGCTGGCAGAGGGAGCACACGAGGAACACTTCTGCTGGCCTCATGCTCCCCGGTTTCTCTCAGAAAAACAAACCCACACGATCCAAACTTCCCGTTGCTTGGCCCGTATTCGCTATGGTGAAGACAGACTATGCACTTTCATAGCAAGAGCAGCGCATTTGCTTTTCTGTAGTTAGTCATGTAGCTAATGTTTTACATTATCTGTTGCCATACCTGTTTAATTATGGGATTTCAGATAAATGGTATTAGGCACCACGTAACCTAATGACTGATGTTGTGAGCCGTTCTGTTGTTAATAGTATCTAAGGGCAGGGTACTTTGGGGTAAGTTATCATGGAATCATACGATCTTTATGGTTGGAAAAGTTGTTCTGTACTATCCTTGTCCATAAAGACAGATCACCCTTCCCCTGTTTGCATGTTTGCCCATATCTTGTGACAGCAAGCTCACACATTTTGGAGCTTGAGCACTGTGTGGTACACGCGGGCAGAAGAGTGCTGTGCGGGTGGGAGCAGCGGGGCCGTGCTGCCGGCCTCCTGGAGGCGGAGGGGTGCAGGCACCTCGGGGATCCCCTGCCAGGGGCTGGACCTGCCCTGCCCGGCACTGTGGGACGTCTGTGGGCTGCGAGGACAGGAGCCCCCTCGTCAGGCCCTGATAGCTCTTCCTCTCCTTTCCACAGGGAGAGTCAACACTTGCTCGATTACTAAGTCCGCGATGCCTGTGTATGCTATGGTGTATTTGTTTTAACTGGCATAGCACAGAAAGAAATTTCAGTCTTCGCCGAGTGCCCGTCCCTCTCAGAGGAGCCTTGGGAAAGCTGACGGACCCAACCCAGGGCGGCACCCGGTGTGACTTCCACCAGGGCCGAATGCTGCGGAAGCATCGCGGGTGCTCGGGGCACGGCCGTGTGCCAGCCCACCGCCGGCTGGCTCCTGCAGTCCTGCTGTGCCCGGCCACAGCACGCCCTGAGGTTTGCACGTCTCCTTGCGGGTCCCTGAGCCGTTCAGCAGCACATCTGCCTTTCCATAACGGTGCCGTTTGTTCCACCGTGAGGGGAATTCCCCAGCCTGCCTCAGGATGTCCGGTGCCCGGCTTCACCCAGGCGGTCGGACGATGTGTCATCCTGTCTCCTTTATGCTGACGAAGGATTCTTTGGAGCACATCACTTATTACCGTGGAGCCATCAGTCAGAGTTCATAAAACAATAGCTTTGATGGGGCATTTAAAAATACGTGGCTGTTTGTAATGAGATCTGATGCCCTGGAGTTATAAAGGGAACTAGGGGGGTACATTGATGGTGCTGCAATATTGCTTTGGCCTCAGAGGATTTATTTCACAATTTAATCTTAAAATAAGCAAATGGTGTTATACATTCTTGAATTATTTAATGAAGAGCATGACAAAGTGGTAATTGCAAAAGCTGCTCCTTCCCCCGGAGCTCATCCCTTTGCAGCAAGCTGACCCCAGCTATCCTGCTCGAGGTAAAACTGTCTGTGCTGCAGCTTTTCCCCTGTTTCTGTCTATCCATGCACTTTCATTAGAGTCCACTTGGACTTGGTTTTTTGAATTAGATGTGTGCGTGTTCAGTTTGAAATTTATGGTGTTTTTCAGGTTTCCTGTTTTCAGATCTGTTCCACACTTTTCTGTTAGGATGTCTCACCTTAATTAGTGACAGTAGCTCTTTGGTTCACGTTATGAATCACTGTTGACTGCACTGATGAAAGGACACCGGCACTGATTGATAAAAAGGGCTTTGCATTTTGTTGTGTGTTATTGTTCTCGTAATTGCCTTGGCTAATTGCATTGCAGAGGTTTTATCTTTGTAGGCCTAAATCAGTTCATTAATATTTATTATTTAGACAAATGATCTAGAAAACCACTGGCATTTCATTTTTGTGTAAGGAATAAAAATTGATTCTGCCTCTCCTTGTAGCTGGAAAGGTTAAGATCATGCCTGGAGTGATGGCCAAACTTCCATGAGGGAAACACTGAAGGAGGAGGTAGCAGGGTGACACGTACAGTCAGGACCCGCCGTGAGATGTGTCAGTCTTTGTGCAGATGGAAGCAAATGGGTGTTACTTTGTCCTGGGAGGAATTGTTTTTAAACTCGTCACTTTCCTATAGGAACATATTCGTCTAGCCCCATATTTAATACACTGCAGGTTTCCTTCTGCCTTGACAGATGAAAAATTTTTCATCTTCCCTATTTTATGAGTGTATAGGAAAAAAACTGCTGAACAAAACCAAAAATAAAGTGCCTTTTTTTTCATTGAGTAGAGAAGATGGCAAGTAAAAAAAAAAAAAAAAAAAAAAAAAAAAGGCACTTTATTTCCACCCTGTACTTTTAATCCCAGAGGGATTGTCTCAGGAGCCTTTGCGGTTTCTGGAAATTTCATTTTAAATGCTCATGGAAAGTTTACAACTTCTGAAAATAATGCCAATAAGTAACAGAACTGCTTGGTTTCATTTTTCCTGTTTTCTCAGATTAATATTTATGTACTTCAGTCCCTGTGCCTCCGGTCCCTATGGATTTAGCAGTCCAGTCCCCGCTATGTATGCCCTGGAGCCCGGTTGTGGCAGCGGTGCCCGGTGAGCGCGGTGACACGGGACATCCATCACGACACGGGGCCTGGCCCAGACCTCGTGGAGGAAGAAGGGCTGTGAGCCGGGGCAATGTGGGACAGGTTCCCAAGGCGCTGGCTGCTCCTCCCCGCAGCGCATAACGCCGCTGCATGTCAAGAGCTCGTTGGCTACCAGAAATGTGAAAAGGAGCTTAATGGCCTGGAGGACTGTGGGGTCCATTCTGTTTCCTCTTCAGTGTGCGGGGAGCCTCTGGCAAGTGTGGGACATTAATTTTCTGTGTATATATTATTCTTAATTGTACATTGCATCGTTGCCATATGGTCTGTATCTGGCACTTAGCTCTAGCAGCCAGCCTATCTCTCATTGTAAGCAGCAGGATGCAGATAGCATGACCTAAACCAGCTGGTCCCCAAGGTGTTAACTCCCTCCGTACTCAGCTTGTGATGCTTTCCTTATGAAAGGGTGTAATTAGTTTAAGGCTGTGGGTTCAAACCTTGAGCCTTGTTTCTGTTCTTAAAGTTAATATGTTTCAGTAAGATATGATTGCAGTCGTGCAGACATACGACTTCAGGAACGTTCCCTTGTTCAGGTTCATTGCTGGCTAAGTGTAACAGCTTCATGTTATCTGGAGCGACATTTGGATGAGGGATCTGTCATCAGCTGAAATTAACCTGCACATGGCTCAGATGAAGATGAAGAGCATTTAAATAAGCCAGCTGGAAAGCATTTGCTGTTTCCTTTTATTCCCCCTCAAACACTGAAAATCCCATAATGTACATCTGTGTAGGTCTCACAGCGTTCCAAGTAGCGGGAGGTTGTGTGGCGTTAGGGCATGCTAAGCCTTTTAGACAACCTTGATGTGTCAATAATCCACGGCATGAATTAAGGCTGAGAAGTGTCTCCTGCTCAGCCTCTCGGGCACTCTCGCCGACTCAGTGTGATTTGCTTGGGGTTAGCAGTGGCTTTATGAAAGAGAATTATAGGAAGTGAAATGCTTCTGTGAATAGAGCCTCCTGACCAAAGCTGGTGGAGGACTGTTGGGGATTAATCCAACCCTCCGGTCCCAGCCAGCATCTCTGGAACAGAAGTCATTCATGATTAGAAGCACACACAAAGATAGAACTAATGAATCCAGTTTATCTTGCGT
Organism: Oxyura jamaicensis; assembly: GCF_011077185.1. Taxonomy (NCBI): domain Eukaryota; kingdom Metazoa; phylum Chordata; class Aves; order Anseriformes; family Anatidae; genus Oxyura; species Oxyura jamaicensis. The sequence goes on along the minus strand of NC_048901.1, from coordinate 24,930,366 downwards.
GTTGGGCCAGAGCAGCTTTTCTCGTTTTGCATGCCCAAAGCCTTCCTTTGTACAGGGTGGGAACTCAGCTGAGGATGAATTTATTCAGATGTCACTGTAGTTTCAGTGTTGCTGAGTACTAAATGAAGCCAGTCTATTCTGCACCACCCTATGCCAAAACAGTTTAAATCAGGAAGCTAAAACAAAATAGGTGGTACACGCTCTGCAGGCCCTAATCATTGAATCGTAGCTGTCCTGGCTTTCTGATTCTGCAGGAACGCACCCCTCTGTTTCAGGGTAGTTTTGCTGACAGAACAAAGCTGGCCCCTCGCAGCTCAGCTCCAGATGTCAGCCCGGTTCCTGGCACGCCTGCTGCACGAGACAGCCTTTACTTACCACTTCATCTCTGAAGACGCCCTTCATGTGGAAGACATCTGCTTAGTCAGCGGCAAAGTTTTGGCCGTGTTTTGACATGAGAAAACTCTTTGTTTTCTTTAGAAGGGTCTGCAGTTGCAGGCTGCCTTCAACTGCTGATGACAAAAATATGACAAAAAAAAAAAAAAATCTTTTCCACTTCTCTATGGATGTAAATCATAACCTGTCTCTCCAAAGGAGGGAGCAGGCACAGGCACAGCAGGCGCTGAACAGCTGCAATGCAAGGAGTGAATCTGCACTTTCATTAACTGAATGAGCAGTAAATGAATTTAAGTATCCAGAGCACTGTTCACTTTAGTCTTTAGAGGTTTGGAAATCCATCTTGCTTTGTAATGATATGGGGAAAATACCTATACCGAAAGGATGCTTTTTTACAGAAACATACAATAAGCTGTAGCTAAAAATACATTTAACCTCAGCTAAAAATCGGCGTAGCGTATCCCAGGGCCACTGAGAAAGGAAGGATAACGTGTTCTTGATACGTCCAAAGAAAGCCTTGTACGCTTGTTCCTTCATTTGGGTGCATTTTGGGAAATGTGTTCGGCAGTGACAAGAAAGGGGCACACGCTGCTCCGGCTGACGGAGAGCAGGCCTAGATGGTTCCGATTAACATTCTAGTGCCACCGAAGAGGCTCAGCATGTCTGAGTAATTTACTGCAAATTGGCAGATGGCTGCAGTAAAAGGATTACCATGAATCAAGTTAGATGGCAAGTGTAACAAAGCAATAGCAAGTAAAAATAACATTACTGTTCTCATTCCTAGTTAAAACTAAACGAACCCCAGTAGACTCAAAGCATAGGCGACAGCAGCTTCTGATGCCAGCTGAGAGCCCACCCAGAGCTCCTCTGCTTCCCGCACCCTGTCCTCCCCGTGCCGCTGTCCCCACCGCTGGCCGGGGACTTTCCTCCTGTGCTGCTCCGGCACCATCTCAGCTGCTGCCTGGTGACTGCTCCGGGCAGCACGACCCTTCAGGCGCCCCAGGAGAGTCACCCCGGCATGCTTTGTACTTTGTGTCATCACCAAAAAGGGCCCTGAATCGAATACGTTCAAGCCTTCAGCCATTCCAGAGTCTCAAGCTCCAGGTACGTAACGCTTGGACTTAGCAACTGGTCATCTTCAGTGCAGGCGTTAGCTCTGGCACCTCTTCCCTCATTTCAGCGGTAGGCCACGTTGCACTTCCATACCCAGCCGTGGAGGAGCCCGCTCCAGCTGGACGTGGGACAGCCTACCCAGCCCCACGGTGGGTCAGCCTGAGGGCTAGCTGGGGGAGCAGAGGGCACACGGGTGCCCTTCCCATCCCCCCCAGCACCAGGGTGACCACCTGCACTTGCCGAAGCCCTACGGTTTCCGTCATGCCTCCGATCACACTTGCAGGTGTTTCCAAGGACGTACCTTCCTTGTTGGGGGAGGTAAGTTTAGTAGTTATAAATGAAATGCGACTGGAAGGTGATGAGTCCTTTGCTGGGGCTGATGATGCAGGGCAATTAACCCCGGGTGGCACCCCGTCTGACAGGGGAGAGGCAGCCGACAGCCCGCGATGAACGAGCTGCGTGGCCGCGTTCACGCTCGTTCACCAGGAGACCCCCTCTGGAGCCTCACACCGCTGCGCGCCCCCGCGTCGCGCTGCGTTAATAACACGTCCCGGGGGGGCTGCATTGCTAATGGCTGTCTGATCTTCCTAATTAGCTTGACAGATTGAGAGGTCAGAGCCCTATTAGAAATCTTGTGCCAGGTTTGTAGCACGATGTTATTTTATTGCTTTATTTATCACATGCTGGTAATTCCTCGCTGAAGTGCCGGATGTGTTCTGACTCAAAAACCTGGAAAGCAAATTTGGGATTCATTGATTGTTAAAGGTAACAAAATCACTTTATTTTTAGTCCGATTTTCCGTGACTTTCATTGTACGTGTTATAATTAAAGAAAAATTGAAATATCTTTTCCAGCTGAATAACATTTAAACTGGGATAATGTGTTTATAGAGATACTGCTTTCATCAAAAAGAGGTAAAAAATACTAATAATTTAGTATAGATAGTGACGTGTGAGGAATCTGCTATCATGTCGTACTGCTAGTTTTTCACTTTGTGAGAACTGCAGATTGTTGCCAGTAAAAATCAGGTCTTAGGTATAATCAAATGCCTTTCACATTTTAGCTGGGGCCATTCATATGTAGCTGCAAGATAAAAATCTGCTGCAGGAAGCCAGTTAGTCACATCTAAAAGGAAAAGCTGGCACGATGCCATTTGGGTTTACACTGATTTCCATTGATTTAATGTTTCAAAAGCAGTTGTGTGCTTTCTAAATAAGAAAAGCACCTCGTCGAGGCACTAATCTCTCACGCTTTTCCAACAGGAAGGAGCAGGGCAGTGTGGAAGGATGCGGGTTTGTAAGAGCAGAAGGTTTGCTTGGCTCCCCCAGAGTGTATCTGCGAATTTCACGTGAAAAAGCAGACTTGGCACAAGGCCTGCCGGAGGACAGGCACTTTGGTTACTTGATTTTTCTGTGGTGATTTTTACTCAGTTCAAATAATTAGCTAAGCACGGCCACAATTATGTGACACATATGACAATATCACATCTAAATTTACAAAAATATGAAAAAAACCCTGGCATCTGAACCCCCCAGAAAACAAATTATCTCAGAGTTAAGGTTTCTTCTGTTTTCAAATATAACCCATGGTATAATTTAGGTTGCTAAGAATGGTGGGTCGGGAAGGAGTTCCTCTGCCCCGTGCTGTTTTGCTGCTGCTTAGTGCTACTTGCCACGCTTCAGGCACTAGGGTAATGCACGTGGGTCACCCTGTCCTCTGACGTGCTGCCACCTGCACGTCACCTGCCACCAGAGCCCAGGCCATGCAGGAGGTGGCATGTCCCCGTGCTGTGCCCTTCCCTGGCTGGCGGTTCCTGCTGCTTTTGCCCTCAGTTGTGCTCCTTGGGCCAGTGGCGTGGCACCGCAGTGCTGGGACCCTGTGTGTTTTCAGGTACTGGTGGCACATCCCTGGCACAGCTGCTGCTGCTCCTGCAGCCGTCTGCGCATCACAGGCATGTATGAAGACATTAAGATTATCAGTAAGCTTGAATAAGTGGCTGTCTTTTGTTCTGGTTTGGTGGATGTGATAAACCTCAGGAATTAGTTGATTTCCCTCTCCTGCTTGGCTGCGTACCTGGCCTGTGGGTTTCAGACTCGGGTTTCATTCATCCCTCCATTTGTGTTCCTGGGTTCTGGCCGCAGCACGGGGGATGAGCCGCAAAATGTGTCTCCTGTGCTCAGCGCTTTGGTCATTTCCAAGTGCGGCACCCCAGATGAATTAAAAAAATGAGCTGCTATTTATCAGAGCAGGATAAAGCATTAGAGGAATGTGATGTGACATGAAATATATCACTTTTTGTTGTCGAACTAAGTTGGGTCCTTCATTCTCTGTATCTCAGACTAATTTTAGAGTATTTTCAGTATTAAGAGTCTGTAATGTGTTCAGGCATGTGCTTATCAGCTATTGCTCAATAGAAATTTTTGCAGTTTTGCTGAAATAAGTAGACTGCAGTGCAGGCACTTGAGCTCAGAGGACAGTAAGCAAGTATATTAGTTAGACACAGCACTTGTCCTTAGTTAATAACTGCATTTTCAGCTGTAATGTTCATTACACTCATTGCACATATCAGAACGGATGCAGGAAGACTCAGTCAAGAATAGGGCAGCCAGCTTGTGAGGTGCTGTGCACAACTACAGCAGAGAAATGGTCACCAGCCCAACAGCATCGCTGTCGTTCTACCTGCTGTCCCCTCAGAACCTGCTGAAGGACTTCTTCCAGCTGAGCTGAACATACACTCCCTTTCCCCTGTAAGGATGAGGTACACTGCTCTGGTCCATCAGCACGTGATCCACAAATAAGAACAGTCTGATCAAAAGATCCATCACCTACCTGAGACCTCTCGGCTCCTGTTTCAGTTCAGGAAGGCACTTTATTACAATTTATGAACAGTATCAGAAATTTCACAGGCATAATTTTTCCAGCACAGATTTTGAATAAATACCCACCTCTTTGTATTTTACTGACTATTATTATTTCATATGACAGTTTTCACATTAATTCTATGTTAAAAACAGTTTCAGATGATCTTCATATTGCCTCTAGCCATTTTCTTCATCCTTCCTCATACCTGCTTTTTTTTTTTTTGAAATTGTTCTACATTTTCTGATTCATCTGAAAATATTTTCTGTTTAAATATAGTTTATGTATTTATTTTAATAGTGAGCATTTTTCCTATTTAGAGATAAACTTTCATTTCCATTGAATTATTTTATATCAGTTTGTCATAACACTGTCATCATAATATATCTCTAACCACAGGTCTTAATCAAATGAAATTAGAAAATGACTGGTTGAGGATAAATTGCCACCAGCCATGGCGTAACGGCAACTATTAAAGCAGTCAGCTCCAGGATGAGCGAGTGCGAGCAGCAGTTAGTTGACTGAGCAGCAGAAGCAGTGAGGTTTTATTTCTGGGTTGTCCTGTGTGGCAAGGGCCAGCTTGCCCTGTCTTTACTCATACACAGCAAAAATGAATTCTTACTACAATCGGATGATTAGTATCATAAAACTGATACCAGCTAATATAAATGTTTACACAGGTACTTTATCTGAAAAACATGGCTCTCTTATCTATTTACAGATCAGTAATGAGCCAGCTTTGAATTCTAGGCCTGTCCACAACCGTGCACGCAGGGCAGTTTGTGTGCGCTGCCTTTAGCCAGCGCATCTGCTGCTTGCTGTTTTTGATGGGCAAAGTGTGGCGTACGAAGTGCCTTAAAGACATCGGGCACAAAAAGAGCACAGTGAGAGTTCAGGTTTGTTTGCAGAAATTGCTGCTTGTGTGGCTAACAGCATTTTTTTGCGCACACCTCATGGACAAAACTGGCCCTTGCAGGCAGGTTGGCAGGGCGCAGTTAACTCGCAGCTCACTGGGAGCAGCGAGCTGTAAGCAGGAGTGCATGGGGAGCCTGAATGAACAGTCAGGAGCACTGCTTTTGTGGTATTCAATAGGCTCCAAACTAATAATTTTGTTTTAATTGTTATGAGTCAGTTAGCTATTTTAGGTCTTGCCTGCGCTAGAAGAAATTGTACTGGAATAGGTGGGAAAAAGAAGGCAAGCATCCTCAGCAGAGGGAAGTACACTCCTTGGAGGAGGAGACTTTGAAGGATTCTCTGCTCTGATTTTCTCCCAGAGTTGTGTTTCGACTGTTCAGTAACTAGTTACTCTGATGGTTTGTATTTCTGCTAAAACAAACGTAGCATTTTACTTTTTATTATTCCAGGTTAGCCAAGTGTTGGAAAATGGTCTGAGCAGAAAGTATTGCAACAAAATGTTTTCACCATGTAAACGTTTTCGAGGCAGTAAGCTCCCATCTAATGCATGCTTAACGAAGTGAGCCCTCTGTGGGGGTTATTATGGCATGAGCAGAGGACAATTAGTGAGTGGTGACTCGGTGCGGGGGGGGGGGGGCCAGCTGGCTGTCACAAGTTCTTCATTATCTTCTGACTGAAATGAATGCCAGTTGCTGTAGTGCCACTTTGTGGTGAAACTGGGAACAAGATGAACATAAAACTACACGTAAAGTTAGCAGAACGAGGAGCTGAGGTCCTGCCTGGCAGCCCACCCCTGCCTGGCAGCTCACCGCTGCCACTCGGCTGAGCCCCCAGCCCAGCACCCTGCAGCAAGGGGGGACGCAGCCTCTCGCTGGACGTAGGCCACCTCGTTGGCCAAAGAGGGGTACTCTCCTGCACTACTGACCCACGGCTGGTTCCTCCCTGGCATTTACTCCTTGGGTCCCAAAGTGGGTTATTTATTTTCATTTTGTTTTTCAAGTTATTGTATTCATGGAGACTACTTGAAACCAAAAAGATGGGGAAGACTTTATTATCTCTCTCTCTCTCTCTTTTTTTTTTTTCTTTTTCTTTTTTCTTTTTTTATTGATCATCAATACTACCTCTTATTAAGTTTTTCTTTTCATACTCCCTGCAGCCAAGTCCTGCCTTTCTCTTCTCACCCCTTTTCCAGGGAACAGCATGAGCTGTGCTGTGTTCAAGGCCTTCCATGCGATTAGTGGCAGAAGATTGCCCATTATACTGCCTTCTCCCCTCCAGGTTTGAAACCAGAAAACATGTCTCCTACGTTTCCTAAGAGGATCCCCTCATTTCTTTTTGCCCTATTGATGAGCCGTGCTGTCATGCACTGCGGCAGGGTGGGATGCAGTGAGGCCACAGAGCCATTTCAGAAGGCTTCTAAAACAATAAAAGGAAGAATCGCTTGCCAAGTCAAATTTCACAGTCTCTTTTCAACCTGTGCAGGCTGACAGCAGAAGCAGCAACAGCTAGGGCTGGTGAGAGCGCACATGATTAGGAAAATCAAAGTATGTTAAAGAACAGCAATCGTTATTTGAATTACTTAGCTATTCAGGAGTAATTCTCCATCCATGGCCAACCCCTGTGGAGTGTAAGTGTGGAAAACACAAACTAAATGAAGTGGAATCAATTTTCTCTATTTATTTTCATAAATGAAAACTGTTTATGGTAGTCATTCTAGGTGCCCTGGTCTGGTGCTGTAAATGCAAATTAAAGGTGATTCACCACACCTCCCTTTCCACAAATTTCCCAACTGCCTTATTTAACTCCTTACCCAAAGGCAATTAAATTAACACATGCAAGCTATTGCTCCCAAACGTGATGTATCTGAGGAGTCACTTTCCCTAGGAAATGCAGGCTTGTAGGGGCACGAAGGCAAGAGCATCCTTCGAGCTTGGCAGGGGGTGATGTGCTACAGTGAGCTCAGCTGGCTGGGACTGTCACCTGGGCAGGGACCCGTGGGGACACAGGTGCCCAGGGCAGCACCCAAGCTCTGGTTTGCTCACAAAATCACAGCACTTGAGTAGGAACAATGCAGGGAAGTGTCCATGGGCTGAGAGCGTGGCTGTTGCAACTGCCATTGCTTTTATTTTTGGTTTGAAGTTGTGTCCAGTTCATTGTTTAAAAGCTCTCCTGTGGGGACATGTTGTTTAAAAATACTTTCAAGCTAAAGGATGTGAAGAAGGAAAGGAAAAGCTGGGATAAGGCTTATGTTAGCTTCTCATGTTCAAGTGGTTATAAAGAGCTGGTAAAAACAAGTCAGTTGTTTTACTGAATTGTCCTTTGTACTCTACAAAAGGATGAGAAGCACAGTCAGGCTTTGGATTTCTTCATTTGCCTGCCTGCTGGCATGAGCAGCTGAGCATATTCACCACGAACGCTGCAAACCACGAGATCCCCACCTTCAGCCCTTCAACAGCAAGTATGAGGCTGCTTGGGTCAAGTCATCCACTCAGAGGTGGGAGGAAGGCACACAAACAGCTTAGGAGCTGCGTTTTGCAGAAGTATCACCTCAAAGACATCGCTGCTCTGTTCTAAGGGAAGCAAGTAGTGCTGAAATGCTTGTTCCTCAATCAAACTGCCACAGTGAACTGGTAAGCCTCATTTCCCAGAAAACTGCAAAACAGAAACCACATCTAAAATGTATTTTAAGGCCTTTTCTTCCCTTTCTTCAAGAACTTCCTTCAAGTTCTAGTCATGAACCGATTTCTGTATCCACAACTTCCTGGTGGAGGGAGCTGGGTTAGGGCAGCAAGCAGCAGCACCCCCATGCTCCCCCCACTGTGTGGGACACTGACCGTGGCTTTTAAAGCTCCTCTGTCCTATACCAGCTTACAGTCCCTTCAGGACTTAAAATTCAGAGTTAAGTTCAGTGAAAACACCTGGAAGCGTGTCACTGATTACCTCCGGACTGTTTTCAGGCAAGTGGAGGAGGATTTTGGGGAGGGGCTGTACTCGGGGTGGCTGAGCTGCGAGTTGAGGTGTAGGGCTATTGCTAGGGAAGCTGAGAGCATCTCACAGCAGATCAAACCTCCTAATAAAAAACACTTCATTTTATACTTCATAAAAGTCTAAAGCTTGGCCGACACAACTGTTAAATTGCGATCCTCATAATTAATCTGCAGTAACTTTATTCCACGCTTATAATGCCTTAATTCCTTTCTCGTGGCATTATTCTGCCTTCAGTGGTTTGTTAGGCATGCAAGTGAAATCTGCCTTTCAGAGTAGGTACCATGTGGGTGGTTCTTCATTACATTGTCTTATTCCAGAAGCATTCAAATGTTGTTTTGGGTAGATTCAAGATGTCAGTAAGAAACGTTCAACACATTGCCCTGTTTGCATGCGTATCTATTGTGAGAAAACTAGATCTTTTCTGAGCCTTTTTATCCTCTCTCCTGCTAGATGACAGATGACAGGAAGTCAACAGGTAGATTCTTTGCAGCATGATTGCCAAAGAGAAGTGGCCTAAATCAAGCCTTGATTGCTGGTAAATCTGTAACAAAGTGCCCAAGACTAATTGTTGAAGGACAACAACTCCCAGCCATAGCTGTTGAGGCTGTTCAAAGTGAGCTTTGCATTTTATTGCTTGCCAGAGGCTATGGAAAGATCTAGAGAGACTGCTTCCCCATGGTGGTCTTTTAGGCATATCGAATATTGGTCTGGTCTCTATGACTGCAATATCCAGTCATCAGCTTGGTGTTGTGGCAGGTGGACAGGCACAAAAATGCCTGGGAGGAGCGAGGAATGCGGAGAGCAATGGCATGCACCAGAGGAGCAGCAGGAGGCTGTCAGTTGGATGCAGTTGCGACTGAATTTTGTGGTGTCACAGTTATTGTTTTATCTTTAAAAATACAAGGATTACCCAGCTGTTACATGGTGCAGGAGTGACTGGTCGGATCTTGGTCTTATAATTAAGCAGAAAGAAGAGCACAGAATTTGAGGAGAGCCCACGCTTGTACCCCACACAGAAGCGTGCTCAGTCCTTAACTCTGGCAAATGTGGCAAACACGTAAAGAACTGAAAAATTCCCTGTCTTCGGGTATTTCTGAATCCTGTATCCCAAGGGTCATTTGTGCAATTAATTGTTCCAGACAGACATCAGTAGGAGATTTATCTTTTTGTTTACCAGTGTTCCGCGCTACATAATACCCTAAGCAAACCCTGATCTAGTATGAATTGAAGACAATGGTACAATAGGTATTTATATTACAAATGAGATTTTGTTGCTATGATTGCCACTTCTTCAAATACCCATATAATCTTAGTGAAAAAAAAAAACAGCACAGCTCAATAGAACGTGAATGTATAATTTTCTAAGACAGATTGTACTCAGATGTCACCATAGTACTTAGAATTAAGAGTTATGTATTTTTAATTATTTCATTTTGCTGGTGATTTAATCTCCTCCTGTGCTTTTATAGCACACCCTTGTAACTGAAAGCCAGGGATACGAAGCTTGTGTTCTCGCAGAAGTCCCACGGCAGAACTGTGTTTCAGGACACCAAGACCTGGGCATACAAGGTAAGGGTAAAGGCTTGACACCATTCTGTGTAGCTGTCTCAGAGGAGAACGAGCTAGAATAAAGTGAAACATTTCTTTCCTAGATAGAATACAAGGGAATGTTAGTGAATATCCTGTGCTTTGATCAGATTTTGAAAAACACATCAGGAGCTTAATTCCAAATAAAGAACGAGAGATGTTCCAAAGTTAATTCTTACTTCCAAGTTATTGTTTTAAGTGATGATAATAAACAACCTTCTGTTTTGACATTGTTCTGGCAATGTCAGAGTCAGAATATATCTAATCTGCATTTTCCTTGAAGTTTGTGAACATCTGATACCTTGGGTATATATGGAGTAAATCAACTCATTGCACTCATGTTTCAAGATCTAACTTTCATTCCAAGTTCATATTTCTATGTATATGTTTCAAAAGATTATATGTGAAAATGGCTTTGGCACTAGGATTAGCAGTTTTTAAATTTGTTTGCACAAGTCTCCATAAAAATGTGGCAGCAGGAATAAAAACTCAGGATGGAATGCAATATGAATGGAAGCAACCCCTTGGACAGGATGAGGCTGAACTCCAGCCTGCTCTCCCCCTCACCGATACATTCCCGTCCCCACAAGATCAGAGTTCTTCACGGTCGGTGGGGTATTCATCTGCACAGGCAGCTGAGATATTCAGAGTTACTAATTTACAGCATTGAAGTCCAGGGGCAGGCAGGAAACAGAACTGAGCAGAGGCCCGAGGTTCTGTATGGACAAGTGGCAAGTTCCAGAGTTAAACTGCAGGAAGCCCAATAATTCATGGGCATGCCCCATGCTCCTGTATTTAGCTAGGTGTCAGTTTTGCCTGTCTGTATCTTTCTTGCAGTGTTTCTCTTACACACCTGCAGCAGCAGATTTCTGCATTACACATCTGCCAAAGCTGACCAGTCCTTTGCCAACGTCCAAAGATCACTGGTGAAGCTGACAAAAGGATCACCACTTCCTTGTTTGTGCTCAGCAGCTGAATGTGAGCATTCAGCTTACAGACGGCCGTGAACCCTCCTTGCTGTCAGCTAAAAATTCTGCAAGAGTTGAGGAGTGACCCACAAGCCAGGTAACAGGTGCAGGAAATGCCACTGAGCTCAGAAGCTTTACAGAAATGATTAGTGCTGGGAACAGCAGATAATGAATTAGCCTCGGTTTACTTGCTGACGGCTGGGCTGGGCCTGCGCACTTTGCCCGGGGCAGAAGGTGCAGTTCAGCTCTTCTGTCCCGAGTGGGAGTGGGCAGGATCCTGGCACCCGGCTGCTGCCCCGCTCCTCCTGGCCCCCCTGGGGCCTGGGAGCATGGGACTGGCATGGCTTGGCCTCAGGTGTGCCTCCGGGAGGAAGTACTGGCCGCAGGGCAATGCCGAACTCGGTGTACGCGGCACCTGCTTCGTGCAGGAGCCCTGAGTCAGGCTGGTAGCTCGGCACGGCCACGCTTCCAGCAAGGGCCGTGCGTACACTGGGCGCTGCTGGAGCTCGGCCTCCCGGGCCTGCTCCCACGCTGCGGGGCTGGCTGCCGGCACGGCCGGCCCCGGGTCAGGCATGTGGAAGTGAGATGCAGCTGAGTGAGGGAGGAGAAAGAGCCAAAGGCTTTACGGGTGTGTTCTGAAGCAACAGATGCATTACCTGCGGTGCAGCATGTAGGCACTTTAAGTCCTGATGTAGCCTTCACAGGACCTTAGAGAGAGTTCTTGGCCTAGCAGCCGGTGTCCGCCCAAATATTTACTGTTCCTGGCACTAAAATGGATCCATATAACCCATGTCCCATACCAGCGGGGAAATGAATTAAAGCTTTGGATAACACTTCCACCAACCTCGCTTGTTCTCTACATGGACTCTACAAGAGGGCTGGCTGTGGCTCTCAGCTGTTTGAGTTGCAATCACAACGTGAAATCAGTGCTGTAGCTACAGCTGCAGAAATTCCAGAAGTTCCTGCTCCGGGTCGCCTGCAAAGTAAATCAGGGCGTGAGCCCTCAGAAAATGCTGGTCTCTGTCTGCTTCATCTCAAAATGAGTGCTTGCTTCTATTTAAAGACGATGTGTTTTACCCTGAGTTTATCACAAAAGGCTGGATAATTGGATGATACAAACTGGCATAGCTCCTCGGATGCCAACCAGCATTTAACCCCATTTCTGCATTACTTGATGGAACCGCTGCTTTGGATGGGCATCAGAGCACAGGGATACCAAGCCATATGCAATGAGACATGTCGTTACCTAGTGGTCAATCCACAGTACAGTATGTTAAGAAGTTTGCATTGTCCTAACCCATGAGGCCAGTGTGCTGGCACTCCGTGGTGACTTCCTGACTGTGTGTCACCTACCTGGAACTGAAACCTTTCTGCTTCCCAGAGGTACAGTGGGTGGCACCTTTCCAAAATTCTGGCAAAATGTGTTTGTCAGTAAGCTGCACAATCAGTGCCTTGTCACAGTGCGTGTAGATCTCCAGATGTTTTGCTTATTTTCACATCCCACAGACACACACTGTGGTCTAACGGAAGAAGAACTGGATTTTTTTATTATTTTTTTTTCATCTGTCATCTCTTTATCACTAGCTCTTGGTGAATGCCTAGAGAATTTATGCATCGCAGATGCAGCCCCTTGGCTCCAGCGAGGAGCTTATAAATAGCGTAATGCAAAAACTGCAGCCCGGCGCCAGTGCCGCGAGCTGCAGAGCCGTGTGCCCTTTTCATGAAGGAGTCTATAGCACAAACTCCTCTTGGCCTTCTAGCACATCGCTGGGCTCATAAATATTTCTGAGGTTAAAAATAAGATAAACAGCCCTGTCTAGTGGCAATTTCAATAACTACATCAGAAGGACATTACTTCTAAAAGAATTCAGCCCCATATGTGTTGAATCAAGTGAGCTTAAAAATAGATGGTTGGCTTGCTTTTCTACATGGCAAATGCTCCAAGTACTTCTCCAGAGACGCTGGATAAACATGTGAGGCCGTACTCTGCCGTTAGCTTTCTCCTAAGAGATTAGCTGCCTTTATTTAATTTTCACCAAACCCAATACAGCTCCCTGATGGCTTGCCACTTCTCAAGCTGTGGCTCTATCTAACGGCTCCCCTTGGACATACTCAGACTGGAGGTCCAGACCTGCCTCGGGCTCCCAAGTGGAAGCTCTAATCGTTCCGGAAGCCATGTGGGATAGACTTTGCATCGCTCTGGGTTGCTGCGGGTCCCGTGGTGCTCCTGGAGGTGGCTCTTACCCGCAGAAAGGGGCAGGTTCTGCTGTGATCGCACAGCTCAGAGCCTGCAGCAGCCCTGCTTCAGGCCTCCCTGCGGGCTGCTGTGTGTGCTGCTCTGCTGGGCCTGGCAGCGCCCAGCTCTCGAGGTGAGCCTGGCGGGGACAGGGGCAATAGCACGGATGGTCCAGCGAGGATGGAGAACCCGGGGGGCTTTTTCATAATTTTAAAGCACCATCACCCCGTAAGGCGGGCTGGCCCAGAGCTGGTGGTTTGTGGGGTGGGCGCAGCGGTGGGTAGGGACCCAGCTGCCTCCCGACACCAGGAAGGTGTTATCTCTGGTCTCTAGAGTTTAGCAGCCTGACACCCTCCTACTTGGTCTTGCTTTTCTTGTTCTGTTACACTCAGGTGTGTGCTCATTGAGATAAGAGATTTCTGAAACCCAGCGCCAGCCCACCCTGCTCCTGCACACCCACCCACTCATCATTATCTGCTTTGTTTGATCTTAGAGAGTGTTTCAAAGAATTCAGGATTTTTTTTTTTTTATGATATTGATGGTAAACAAACAAACAAAAACTTTTTATCAAAAGGGAAAATGGGTTTGAAGGGATCAGTTAGTGAAATTATTGGTATTATAATTGATTTGTATATTGGCGTTTGTTGTGTATGTGTGTATGCATCCGTGCATTGTACAGCCCAGGTCTGAGAGTCACACTGCCTATAGCAGTTGTGGTAAATCAGAATAAATAAGCAGAAATAATAACGAAATTGCGTGAGGCAAAGAGTCAGCACGCTATCCTTGTCTAATGATGTCAGGTTGCAGAGGATCAAAGGTCAGAGCCTGAAGGAAGGTGACCTCACTAGGAGCTGCTCAGATGTCAGGTGAAGTGCATGCCCCACAAACACCGATAGCACGTTGGTGCTGCAGCCAGAGGTAAGAGCTGAAGATGCCTGTACATTGCAAAATAAATGGCACAGGTTTTTTATATGTAAAACTTGCTTGAAACAAAAACTCTGCTTTTTCTAGGCAGGCAGTCTTTATTAATCTCAGGGCAAGCAGGTAGTGACACAAGTAAAGCTGTGGCTAGCTGGAAGAGTCATGTGCAGCAGAGCTTTAATGTGAAGTCTAAACTTGCATGTTTGTCTGAAGTCTCCAATGAAGTCAACAGAATTTTATAAGAGGAATGCATTCTTGTTAAATCTGTCTCCTCCCTTGCAACACCTCCAGTCACAGCCTGCAGCCTTGACTTGCTTTTTGCATAAGCAAAGGCTGAAGATAAGGAGAGAGAAGCAATAATAGAAACCTGCAGTTTGCAAAGTGCCCTGCCCAGAAAGAATTCAGGACTTTGATTCAACTGCTGTCTCTGGACTATTGCTTTATATGAGTTCTGTGTAAGTGCTTTTCTTTGTGCCCCATCTCTTTGTTGCCTTTCTCTGCCATATACCAAACTGAATCTGGTGAATTAGGTTTTTCAGTTATTTTTGTCCAACGTTTTTTAAGCAGCAAGTCCTGGATCATGTCTCCTGGATCATTTCTCATTCTCCCCTTGAGCTGGGTTTTATTTCTTAAATCTCCTTTTATAAGTTCTGACTCAATTCACTTGCTTTGTGTGTTGGCATCTCCCATCACAACTGCCTGCCAATTCCTTGCAAGCCCCGTGTCATCTCCTCCACACACTGTGGTTCTTGGCTGCCTGCCGAGTCTCAGACTTCACACTTCAGGATTTCTAGGATCTGCCCTCTTGAGATTTTTCCTTATTTATTTATTTATTTATTTATTTATTTATTTTTATTTCCTCTCCCTTTTAATATTTAAAATGATTTCTCCTCTGGCCTTGAGTTGAACTCTCTCCAGGCATAAGGCAAATCAGACGGTTGTGCAGCCTGAGGTGGAGCACGCTGAGCTCAGCAGGGCAGCACAGAGGGCAGGCGCCGTGTGCTCCTGGGGCTGTATTCAATGCGTGAGGGTCTCTCAGCTGCTGCTCTGAACAGCAAGGTCTGTGGGTAACCCAGCATGCAAAGTTTTAATATGCTCCAAAGATTGATAGATGCTAAAAATTCCATTTGGTGACAAACTGAGGGAAGGCAACAGTTGACAGGAAGCATTATCCTGGCAGTTTTAACTTGTTCTTCCTATTTGCTGTAGACAGTGTTTCCCACATACAATTGTGCAAAATTGAATAAGAAAAGCTAGCTAATTTGCAGGGGAGAAAAAATTTTAAATGTGGTTGTATATAAGCCAGCTCCTCTGACAAACTTATTTCTAAGGCTTCCTCACAGTTGCTTGCTCTTTTGAAATTCTGTTGCTGGTTTTGTGGCTCCATTTAGAGCCAAATGGCTACTTTGCCTGCTTTTTTGTACAACAAACAGTGAGTATGTCAATCACATATAAAACAAACTTGCACACGTTAACATCAAATGGTCACAATTGCTTTTTCCTACTCTGTCTTGATCTCTGTGGGAAGCAGGCACACAAAGAGATGGAGGCTGTGGATCTAGAAATACATACATGCTTGCGGAAGAACTTGCAGGCCTGCACACGCATTGCTCCAGTCCTCATGAGAAGTCTGTATCTGACCTAGTAGCTGGACAAAAATTTGCTTGGCTCTTAACCTGTAAGAAGTAGGCAGTAATTCCATAGCTTACGTTGCTCGTTATAACTAATGTAATAATCACATAACGAAATATACAAATAGAGAATAAAACTGTCTTTTCATCCTTAGACTAGAATATTGTGTTCTTTATAAGCCATTTATACATTTGTATAAACATGCCATATGGATATTCATTAATTAATGTTCTTTGCAATTATAACCCCTTCTTCCTCCATGTAATAATTCAGCCTTGACTTCTGGATAGTGTTTGCATAATTGGAATAACCTTATGTGCCAGACTCAGAAATTGCATAAGTCAATGAGAAGCTGTAAGTCTTTCCACTAAGCTGAATGAGTTTAGGATCTTGCTTTATATTCATCTTTAAATTCACATCTTTCTGCCTTTGTTTTTTTCGCTTAGCAATTTTATCATATTGATCACTTGTAATATATGACTGATCACGTAACTCATACACTATTATTTCTTTCATTCGATTTGATACTTACAAACTCTTTTGCAGTAACGTTACCCTCATCACATTTCCTGGGTAAGGATGTCTGTATACATATTTGTATACATACATATAATATACATGTGTGGGCTGTAAGTATATATTTAACAGCACAAACTCCATTCTACACACACGGTTTCTGTGTGGGCAGAAGGATTTAATTCACAGACATTGGTGCCAGAGCAGGAGTAGCCTGGTGGCTAGCAGTCCCACACTGACTCCCTTCCTAGCTAACGCACGCTGCCTTTTACACAGCTGTGTGCGCATCCTCGTGGGAACAGAGATGCCTGTAGTGACCAACTGTGCAGATTTCGCTGTTACAGATTCTCAAATGCTCTCCTTATGACCTAGTGTTCTTATAAATAACTGTTTTTGCTTACTTCCATGAGCTGCAGTTGACAGCAGTGGGACTCCTATTTAATTACGTTTCTTATTAATACCAGATGTGTTCATCACAGCTTGAAGGGCTGCAGTGACTGCCACTTATGCGTTAAGTGGAGTCTGACATGTAAATCTCAGAGTACTGTTCTCCAGAGATCCATGTAAACTGACTGTCATTTGTTTGCTCCTTCAGTTCTCATATTAAAGGCACCCTAAGCTTCAAGTGTAAATGTTGCTTAACAGGGCTTGTGTCTAAAGCACTCAGCAAAGGCTGCTCTTCGCAGCAGAGTGAACGGAGCAAGCTGAAATGTCCCAGAACCTCAGACTGAATGTTGCTGAAGGATAAATCTGAAGGAGCTGCTGATTTTGTATCAGGGCCTACCTGGGTGCGTTCTTCAAGAAGAGTCAGCAATGGGGCACCAGAGCAAGCAGTGAATAGTTGATTATGGTGTGGTATGCAAAGTGAAGATCAGAAAAAAAGGCTATTCCTGCATGTGTTCTCAGTGGTAGGAATTAAGACGGAATATCAGGGAGGAATGCGAGACAGAAGGCTCTAGCAGATAAGGACAGTGTTCAGTAGCAACTTCTCAGGAGTCAAAGGCAATAAGAGAAAAAGCAGTGTCTGGATCTCAGGGTCAGTTGATATGTTTGCAGATAACACACGTTGCTCGTCAACTCTGTTTAAGCAAGTTTCTCTCTTACAAACTGATTTTTGCCAGCAATTTAATTGCTGGTTTGATGATTGCTTGCAACTGCATATAAATCACTGTCTAAAGCATTGTTTTCATTTGTCTCCCTCAAATATCCAGCATTAATTCTGGAGTAATACCATTGGCAAAATACAATGTGTATTATTCTCATCTCTAAATGAAAATAACTATTAGTTAATGTCCAATAGAGATTATCAGCTAGATGTCTTAGCAGCAGTTTATTTTATGCAGGCAGAATTTAAATAGGATTGGGGTCAGCAGTAATTTAGTCTGATTAAGGATGTGGTTTTTGGTTATTGCTGAGCTGTATGCAGATTTGAAAAGAATACAGGCAGAGTACTTGCGCGGAAGTAAATGAGAACAAAACTTAATCCTTTTCTATTTTCTGTAAGCATCTGCTTCTTCTTTTATGTGCAAGGGAAAGGGTCAGGTAAGGAAATATGTGTGTGACTGAGTGATCTGTGAATTATTTGCATCGATAGATTAATAACCTCACCATACGGAGCAAAATGGATGGAAATGTGTACTGCGCAAGTTGGTGTGTGCCAAATTTCATAATACTGTGCATTAACGATTTCTAGGAGAGGATTTTCTCAAAATTCAAACTCCTTCAATTCTCCCCCGTGGAGCTGCAGATGCACGTCGTCCAGTCCCCCTCTCGCCAATTTGTGCCCCTGTGCAGCATTCGCCCCCCCCTCTGCAACGTGCAGCACCTCCACCTCTCCTTGGGCTGGCCTGTTCTCAGCCTCCAACATGTTTGATAAAGCCAACAACATCATCAGTGCTGTTGGAAACATGTACAAAAATTAAGTCTTTCAACATCTGTGTGAAAGAATATATTAGGTAAGAGGTATTTTACACTGCAAAAGAAATTGCAGTTCGGATGCTTGTTTGTGTTTCAGTTACACTTTGTGAACCTCTTAGTTCTCCCAAGCCACTTTGCCAATTCCGCATAGCTACACATTTTCTGGTGGTTTCCTACTACTGTGCTGGTAGTCCCAGATAGAAACCTGAAAAAACATTTTCCTACATAATTTCAAAACCTAAAGAATGTTGGATTTGAGTTGAATTGTTAAAAATACATGAGGAGAGTCTTAGTTTTCTAAACCAGCTACAGATGTCATTTTCAGGCTGACACTTGCTGTGTTCTGGTGCCTCTGTAGTATTCGAGGATGTTTGTTTCCAGCCTTCAGCTGAAGAGTTAAGGATTAGCAGAGGCATCTCCTGCTGAGATGCACATGGTCTGGTTTACCTGATGCTAATATCTATGCATTGAAAAAATGATGTGAAATATTCCAGGTTCTAATCTCAAAACTTTGGATGTTGCAGAAATGAGTAAAAGCCTCCTTCCTGCAGGTACTTATTAAAGCAAAAAGTGCAAATACACGACTTGCACACACACACGTGTGTGTATGACACATACATGTCCTCCTGTGCCAAGGTGAAGCAGTAGCTAAGGTCAGACACTTCCACACTTTTCTACCTTTCAAGTTTTAGTCATCCTACATTTTCAGCTGGAGGCTTGTAAAGGTTAGCTGGAAACGAGCTTATCAGTCCAGGAATGTAAGTCACACACTTCTTCAGCTCTTAATCTAGCATGGGAATTTGAATGCAGAAGAACCAAAGGATTAACGGGGCTCTGATTTTTATGTCACACATGCGATAGCCTGATGTCTGTTGCCGTAGATACAGCACAACCGATCCGTGAGCAGCCAGCTGACTATAGCCCGTGGTTTCTTAACACGTAACAGCTATGTTGCGGTTGTATGTGGCTAGGCATGCTTCTTCCGTGAGGTGAAGGAGATGCATGGACAGCGTGTCTTGTTAGCTGGGGACAACCCCTGGTGTCCCCTTGCCAGCACGAGGCCCACAGCTCGGGCGCAGAGGAGGCTGCGAGGAGCTCTGGGGGTAGGAGGCGGTCTGGAGAGTGTTCCTAGTGCCCCTACTGTGGCTAGGAGTTGTAGAAGGCAACTAAAGCCAGACAAACTTCCTCTCACACCATGGAAATCCAAATAGAGGCCTTATTTATTGAAATGATTAAGTCATGTATTCATTTTCATTGAGTGTGTTTTTGGCCTGTGAGTGCAGGATTTGGAACTGCCTGTTCTTCGCTCGTTTTTCCGTGTCTAAGCCATTCTCACTCTGGTCATGTTTTGTTCCAGCTACATCCTTTTCCCCATAAGAGTGCAGTGCCTGCTGAGCAGCTGCAGTGTGAAGGAATTTGGAGTTGGAGACAGGACACTTCTGCTTCTTGTCTCACCTTTATAGCCTTGATATGCATGAAATAATTCCCAATTCTTACAATCACTGCGGCTGGCCCTACTTTACATGTAATTTTCATTATTTAAAAGGACTCCTTTACCAACATTGGTCTTTTTGGTCCTTATTAAGTGAACACTCTTCATGGCAAATGTTCACTTAAACCTATTCTGTTCCATGCTGTTTTTTCCAAATGCAGTCTTTTCACTTCTCTTTCTCCAAAGAGCATGAGAATGGACAAAATGTGAAGCATGTGTAAGTGAAGTGATGGTGTACAGCCCAGAGGAGAAAGTTGTTCAATAAAATAGTAAAATAAGTCTTGAAATCTTTCTTATAATGGATTCAGAAGGTTCCTGCTTGCTTGCTTGTTAATGTGGATCTATTAGGACTGCTAGCTCCGCTGCCTCTGTTTAGCTCTTTGTGAAGAGCTTTTCATACTGTATTTTTCAAATACAGAACTAAAACCATGCTGAGCTTTTCTTTTGCCCTGGCAAGAGCTTTTATGTATGTGCAGTGGCTGCCTTCCATTTGCTATCTTGTTCTTCAGTCCTGGGCAAAGCTCTGTATGTGTTAGAAGCAGGCAGCCCTACCAGCCTGGCATTACCTCTGGTTACTAGGAGCAGGATTTCCATGCTCCTGGAAGGAGCGACCCATTTTTTGATTCATTATTTGCCTGTCCTTCTTGTGGTTAAATGAGAGAAATATCTGTTTCCTTTGGGAGGGACAGGGACAATGGAAAACAGTACCCTTCTTGATAAAGAGGCTTCGGACTCTTTGTCAGTGACAAGTCAGCTGTGAATATGTATTTCCCCCAACAAACACGCGCTGTACATATATGCTGGCGGTCTGTCACATATCCTTGACCTCAGCTGCTCTATCCAGCAGGACTGGAAGTATGCGAGGCATGCCGAGTACTCTCCTTGCAGGTACTAGCAATGATGGGTTGAGAACAGAGGGAAGAAATAATCACAGAGTGGTTTCTAAGCTAGCCATTTTTTTTAATAAATGTATACATGAATATATGAATACAGATAGGTGCATAACTAATGAAAAAGAAAGGAACTAGCTTTAACATTAGCTTGCAGAGCAGCGTGCTTGGCATTGTTTTGTACCTCTTTGTACAGTCTCAGTAAAGAAATCAGGAGCTGAACGGGCAAAAATCCAGCGCTCCCCGCTCAGCCCCACACTCACCAGGACTTCCCACAGGCTTGCAGAGCGCTGCCAGGGGCCTCTCGGGGCCGCTCTGTACGGCTGGCTTACAGCCTCCGCAGTGGTCCCATCCCCAGTAAATGGGATGTGGCGATCAGGATCGGTGCTTTCAGCTCGGGAGGCGTGCAGGACGGTGTCGGGAAGGGTGCGGTGACACCCCTGCTTTGCCCCGTTCCTGGCTGCGTACCTCCCTCTGAGCCCCAGTCTCTGCCAGTCTGGGGCAGGAGCCCCATGGGAGAGCACAACTGGGAAAGCCGGCACTGCGGGGGCTGTGGGCAGAGGGAAGTCTGGATCTAGACTAGGGAAAAAAAAGATGTGCATTGATGCCTAGAAACATATATAACTGTCTTAATAATGAGCCTAAAGCGCCCAAATATTTAATTCATGGAAGTGTGTAGCGTACAAGCGGTGTTTAAATGTTCATCTCAAAATAACGCATCCCTCTTTCCCGTTTCTGCAGTGAGTACCAGCAAAAGGGCAAAGAAAGGCATTTAATTATATTGTAATTTAAATACAACTTTCATTCAAAGTAGGACTCTGTGAGAAAGGCTATTTTTAGACTGAAATTTTGGAGCAGACCTCTTTTGTTGTATTTTGACGTACTTCTAATAAATCTTTCCTCCCATGTTTTGGAGATCAACTTTCAAAATATTTGTGTCACAGAAGCTTGCTGTTTCTGTGTTTTCTCCTGTAGTTGAACCATTTAAGTTTTTGTAGCTTTAGTTTTTGTTGGCTAGTTTGGGTAAGTAGTTTAGTCCAAGAACATTGGTGTGGTTTTTATCATTGTGACTGGACTCTTCTGTTAATGGTTTACTTAAAACAAAGATAGGTATTTGCTGTGGCGTTTGCTGGCCAGTCATAACTATCTGGAGTATTTCAAGTATTTCTAGGTTTTCACTCACAAGGATAAGAACATCTGTAGCCGGCTGTCCCTTTTAATGTCGCCTGCTTCTGCCTTAAATATTCCTCTTGGGATTCCCAGGATATCTGGGAAAGGCTTTTGAGACTTTGAATCACGATGAATCGCAGCCTGCCTGGGGCCAGCCGTGCCGGTGGGAATGACGGCAGACACAGCTGAGGTTGCAGAGGTGCCGGCAGCGCGATGTGGGGCTGCAGCGCCCGTGGCACAGCGCTGGGTACGGCCGAGCGCCCGCACCTCTGCCTGCTGCCTGGGGGAATGCTGCTCCGCGTCCGTGGGGGGACCCAGTGTCTCCGTTCCTTCAGCGGGCTGGGGGTGTATAGCAGCGCTGTACGGGGCTGCTTCAGGCTCCGTGTCCTCACGCTGGGGCACTCCAGTGAATGTTATCATTAACTGGAATGAAGTTAAACATCAACAGCAAAGAAAAGAGAACCGGGGCACGAGAGGATCCCGTGTCTGTCCATTACAGCATGTGCACATTTTTGTTCTGCAGAAAATGTTCATCCATTTATTCAGTGTTTGAATTTATTATAACAACCGTTAATTCTTCTGAGAAGCTATTTTTATTCCACTGGAAAACTGAAGTTGCCATACTCTTTATAATGGATCGTAGCTGGTTTGCACTTCGCTGCATCTCTAGATGGCCTAAATTCAACGTCGAAGCTACCGCAGAACTCCCCTCTGTGGCATCCCAATTGTACACGGTGAATTGTCATTTTTGTTGTATCCCCACTGCATGCACTTAAATCTGCTTAAAGCTGGCATGTATCGGTAGAGCTTAAAAATTAATTCTAAACCAGTAAACTCGTTTATGAGTATTTGCAAAGGAGTTTGGACAGGCTGAGCTGAGCAGATCATAAAGAATTGTTCGTTATACAGCTGGAGAGGTGTGGATTGTGCCATGGCTCAGGCTGCAATGTAAGGCCAAATTCCTTTCCTGTGAGCTTGACTGTATGATTGCTGCCAAGTCACAGGAGTCCATAAAGGCACTCGCAAGCTGATATACAGTGCAGTCATAGCGAGCATCGGAAGGAGAAGCGTTCTGCTTGACAGAAAGGAACATTCTCTGCCACTCAGCACGTGAGAGTTTACCACTTGCAAGCCTTTGTATCTGGTATTTAATGTCCCTCAGCTAGGTCTTGAAAATAGTTGCTCTTTTCAATAAGCCTATATAACCTGATAATTTATTTTGGTTATTTTGCTGTTTGAAAGAAATGGTTAATTATGATACAGAGCAAGCAGACACTAAGCTAGGTAAACTGGCTTGTAACACATGTTCTTCGGTTTTCTCCTAGAGAGAAAAATGTGTTCTCTGTATTTCATTCTAGCTTCTGGCTTTTATCACTGACAACACAAGAACACAACCTGCCTCGAAGCACTGCTCCAGAATGTCAGCCCTTGCCTCAGTGAGCTCCATGCCCCAGCGAGCCAGTGCAGCAGCGGGCTGGTCCTGAGCACCAGCCCCGTGTGCCCAGCTTGGTTCTGCAGGGCCATGCAGGGTGCCAGCAACTCAGCATCCCTTTTCCTCCTCGTCCAGGTTCTCAAGGGAGAAGGAACACGCAGAAACAAGAACAGGAAGCACTTTGTAGGATCATGGACAAATTGCTGCTTGCAATTCTCTTTTTAGGTTTTCCAAGTAATGACAGAAATGTTAAATTTTTCTTCCCTTGCTTTCAGACTGCATTTTTCAACATTTTCAGC
This sequence comes from Oxyura jamaicensis, assembly GCF_011077185.1. Lineage (NCBI taxonomy): Eukaryota > Metazoa > Chordata > Aves > Anseriformes > Anatidae > Oxyura > Oxyura jamaicensis. Next base: position 24,907,038 of record NC_048901.1, on the reverse strand, counting down.
CTCTTTACTTGTCTTTCATCTCCTGAGAAAATTAGAATAAAGATGTAAATGCAACATGAGCGTTTGACACCGCATGTGGATCCAGATATGTGTATTTAACAGCGCAGGGCTCACTAGGAAGGAGCCAGGCAAACTTTTCTGAGAGCTGTGAAGAAACTTCCTTGCTGTATGTGTGCGTGCCTTAGCCCACTCTTACCAGTTTTAATGCCATGCCCCAGAGGAGCATAAAGTGAAAAGACACATTGAAAATACGTAATTTCGGCCTGGAGAAATGAAAAGCCGAAGCACAGTAGATCAGACCACGTACAACCATGAGCAGCGTTGTACCAGGAACCAGTCCACAGAGCTCCCAGTCACTCGAGGACCCCCAGCACTGTCACCCGGCTCAAACCTCTGGCAAGTCTCGGGCCGTGGCCAGCTCCCTACGGCCCGCTGCAGGACAGCATCCCAGGCCACGTTCCAGCGCATTCCGCACAGCTCGACTTTTGTTTCCACGGCCATCAAATAAGCGCCACGCTCGCCTCCGGTTTCAGGTGCTTGTGAGGCCTTTGCCGAGGCGGTGGAACTCGGCGGGGTCGGTGCTTGTTCCCTGAGCACGGCTCTCGCCTGTCGGAGCTCTTCCCAACCAGGTGATGAATGTGAGCTTGGGCCTGCCGCACGCTGTCCTGCCGGCCTGCGGGAGGAAGTCGGGCCCCGCAAATCCCACAGTAAGCTTTTTTTCTGAGTAACTTGAAAAGTATTTAAGCTCTTCATTCACGTCCATAAAACAACTCATTCACCGCAGCTCTGCTGGTTTCTGCTTACTTTGGGTCCAGTATTGCCTCTCTGGAAGAATGCCTTTTTCAAGGTCTTGGTCACCTTCAGTTTGATTTCAGGCATAAAATTAATCTAGCAGTAATTCTGAAGCCAAGTGAAAAGCAATAAAAATATTTTGTCTGAGGGAACTTGTTTCAGAGATAAAAATTAATAATCTCAGAAAGCCAAGTTTACTGTTAGGCAGAGCGCACTAGCTGTTCTCCTTCAGACAGAGGCCTTTGGCAAAACATTACTTTGTCTATCCACATCTTTTTCCCCTCCTTTTGAATCCAGACTTCTCTTTTGGGAATCTGTTCTTGGCTCAGAAAATGTCTCTCTGTCCCCAACTCTTTTCTCTCTTTAGTCTCGTTAAAAGCATTGTATGAATTCTCACACTTCTCACTCTGCTTCTAACTTGCTCTTGTTTCAGCTGGAGGTCTTTCTTTTCCTCCCTGCAATATTCCCTTTCACATACCCCCTCTCCTTTTTTTCTTCCTCACAGCTGCATCTGTCGGTTCGAGAATCCCGCTGCCAGAGCTGCCATTTGCAGGTCACACAATAAGCGTGCTTGGTAGTGGTGCTCTGTGATGCTTTGCAGCACTGGGAGCCGTGCGAGCACAGAACCATCTCGGTGTGTTGAGACCTTCACCCGTGCTTCGCTGCTGCAGGAGGAATCCCTGTCTGCTGTCCGATACAAGGGCAGACGTAGTGCTAGTTCAGTGGTCTTTGAAAACCAAGCCAGGTTCTCTGCCATCACTTTTACTGGCTTGCACTGAGCACAGCCCCCCAGGAAGGAGATGTCTGCACAGACAGCTGGGGATCTCCTTTGTACAGGAGAGGGATGAAGCTAAAGCCAGCTTTGGTGGTGCCAGCTCTGTATTTCCTATCGCAGCAGTCATGTAGAGGCTGTAGCAGAAGTGGGGCTAAAATTGTTTCCCTGACCAATCCTTCATATAACGACTTCTGGACCCCTTCAAAAATCACACAGATTAGACAGGCTATAAAAAATAAATCAAAAATGCAAGAAGAAAAATATAACAATGCAATAATACCAAGGAGCCACAAAGTTTTGTTTGGTATGCCTTTTCTTATACTGACTTCCTCTTCGTTTTGCAGAAGTCACTCGTAACTTGCATTTTCTTTCTCTCCAATGGCAGAACCAGCAGAAAGGGACAAAGTTGAAATCTGAAGGATGGACATTTAATTCTCTGCTCTGTCAAGAGGTTTCCCAGCTGGTCATGGACATGTCATTTACGTCTTTGCGACTTGACAAAAAGCGGGGTCCTTTCCAGCTCAGAGGGCAATGATAGAGCTGCAGCTGACCAGGTAATAAGACAAGTGCTTCTAAGAGATGCTTCAGTTGTGGTTTTAATCCTTGGGCTTTTAATGGGAGTTGCTGTATGTAAGTGCTGAGATGTGCTTTGGGGTTTTGGGTACTTGTTTTGTATATGCATATGTATATACACATAAAAGCTGTATGCATTTGTATAATTTATAAGAATTATTTTGGTAGGGCTTTGTGGGTTCTTGTGCACAGCTTATCTAATTGTGTTCACTGTTAATAGCCTCCTTTCTTAATTAACATAAGGTTCTTTTAGAGAAGTAAATGATGGGAATGATGTCAAAAGGGCTCACTGAAGAAGAAAGACAATCAGTTCTAAAATGGTGGTGTAGTGGATGAGAAAATGGAAGGATGTGACAAAAGTTCAGCCTGGGATATCTCTCTTCATTCCTAAAGATCTTTAGAGAAGCAGAGATGAAAATGAGCTTTGAAGTTCTGTACAGTAGGTTAGAAAATAAGTCACAGTCAAGGTGAAGGAGGAAAAAAGGGCTTAGAAAATATGATAGAAGTTATTTCCAAATGAGAGGAACACTGAAGTGATTGCTAGAAAATAAAAGCAGAAATCTGACCACAAGGGTGATAACTGTAGAAAATTATGCTTGAGCTTAATGAAACCATAGTGGTAAATTTCAGCACACACTAACAGACCAAATCCTGACAATTAGAATGTATTTGAGTTAACCAGCAGGTTCAGAGCTGCATTGGGAACACTTCCAATAGATTGAAAAATAAAGATAATAAAAGAAGTGCCAGTTTTTCAGAATGTTTAGGAAAGAAACGATCTTTCATATACTGATCTTGACCAAAAAATCAAGCACCACAAAAACCTCCTTACACTTTGTTTGGAGAACTTACCACACGCAGTACATCACAACGCAGAAGGAACAGTGAAACGAGAGAATGGCTTCTCACTTAGCAGATGCAGGAATTCTGTCAAACTCATTGTCATGGAGGTGCAATTAGTCACGTTACAGCCAAAATCGTGGTCTTTCTGAAGTCAGTAATAAAACTCCTGCAGCCTTTCATGGAACCCAGATCTCACCCGTTATGTATGTGTTGATGCATAGTTTCCACTGAAGGGACCTCAGCCAAGAAGCTAAGTGAAGCGTGGAATCTGAATGTGGAGAGTACAAATGGCAAGCTCCATTTTAAGGAGGAAAGGCACGCTATGGAGTTTCAGCTCATTAGAGAAAAACATTTATAAGCGTATGTGCCTCACACTCCAGATTTCCTCATTTTCTGATTCTGTTGCTATGACAGCCATAAAATTTCAGGGTTTTAATGCAGCAAAGGGAAAGTCAGGTGCGTAACTCTGGGTCAATCAGCTGCCTCGTTGCCTGAGAGTGACCCATGCTTTCCTGAAAATCAGCCCAGTTAAGGTATGCCATTAAACAGGGTTCAGGTGTCTAACTGGAGAGGTGCAGGTTTGAAAGTCTCAGCCTGCATTCCCAGCAGCTGCCCTGTCTGCAGAGCTGCAGCACCGCATTGGGGTTTCTTGGGGGTTCCCGGGGCGCAGGTTCAGCACTGGGTGGACAGGCACAGCCCTGAAGGGGCTGTAGAAATGCATGGTTTTCCTGCCCCAGCTGTAAGGAATGACACCAGAGGTGAATCAAACCCGTAAGCTATTATCTATCATTATGGAAGTTGACCACAAATATAGTGGTTCTTCAGCTGCCTTTTTTTTTTTTTTTTTTTTTTTAATTATTACATAATAAAAAAAATTTTATTTCCTTTTTTTTTTTTTTTTTTTTTTTTTTTAAAGAACTAGCTCTTTGGAAACATCCGCCCAGTTCCCTCTTCCCCCTGCCCTTAATTCAGGCATTTTCTGTGCAGTGTGCATGCAAAGAAAGAATAAAGAAAGAGCAGACAGAAAATAGCATCCTTCAGCTGCAAAGATGTGGCTGTGCAGGCTCCCAGGCTTTCTTTAGTTTCTAATAGCAACTACAAAATGTCTTTGGCTATGGCAAGCAACGCTTCAGTCCTTTTGTTGGAAAATGTTTGAAGTACCTTATCTTCCTGCTAGGCTGTTGAAATAGCAACATCTTATGAACTATTGTAATCAGTTAAAAGAGTTCATATCTACATTTTTCAGAGACTTTTCTGTGACTTTTCCCTTACAGAAAGGGCATTCTTTGGATTAATGATTTGAAATTCACTTTCAGAATTGCAGACATGTAAATGCAATCCTAAAACTGGAAATAAATTGGAGATGAAGGGACTCAGCTTTCTGTTTCTCGATTCACCTTTAAAATTCAGATTCATTCACTGAACAAAACTTACAAGTAGGTGTAACTTTTGGAAAGTTTGATAACATTTTATAGAAATTACCTACTTTAACAATAGGCTAATCCCAGAGGAACTAATTATCTCCACTGAAGTCCGTGCAAGTTTTACTAGTGAAAGCATTGTAGATATAAAACTTGCTGGAAAATAAAAAGCAACAGGAAAAGAGGACAAATAATTCCAGCAAGGCAGGAACTGGTTCTCACATCAGAATTAAATCCCACATACACACAATTCGGTCAAGATGCTGAAGTCTCCACAGCTCCTGCTGGGAAGCTCCCAGGCACCAGGCAGTGACGGCTGGGGTGCTGCGTAGCTGCATCTCCCTGCAGGAGATGCCCCATGGATCCACCCCGATGCAGGCAGTGAACAAACATTATCGGGGAAGGTTGCTGTTAACAGACCTGGTTAACCAGTAGCATCAGCTTAAGTGTTAGTAAACACGGGGTTGTTTTTATAATCGTGCAGACAGGAAGTTCATAACTTGCATGACAAGAACCAAGGAGGCAGCAGACCTCAAGCACCAGGCATGTTTCAGCGGGTGCTGTCCTGTTCCAAGCTACATCCCAGTTTAACAGTAAATATTGAGACTTGCTTCAAAGTTGATAGTCCTTGATGGAAACATCAGTTCCCGCTGTATATTTCCCATTAACTGGAGCTGAGATCACATCTGAAGTACCTCAGAGGCACACTGATGCACCCGGAGTGGCTCACAGTCTATGGGTTTTACACGGTACGCACAACTGGACCTCACTGGGACCATCCGTGGTGGGAGGGTAGGGGTGGTTCTGGGCAAGGGATAGGGAGAGAATAAGCTGGCAGTGAAACGTTTGTTTCCATATGCATTGGCTGAAAGGAAGGCAATTAGCATGCAGGCATCAACAGGTTCTTTATTACCGCAGTGCAATCTGTTGGGGTTTTTTGTCCCTGAAAGCTTTTAGCTAATGCTGCAGAGCTTTCTGCCTGTGCAGATTATTTCAGCAACATCAAAAACATTTTAGAGAAAAACTGAAAGATTTAAGGAACCCACCTTTGGCTGTCTGACAGACTTATATTTACAATTTAGCTGAGCGTGGCCCAGAGCAAAACCTCTCACAGTCAGTAGCAGTAAGGGACAGAGCGGGCAGGGCGGGGAGAGGAGCGAGGCATCGTCCCTGCTGGGTGCCGGGGCTGTCGCTGCGCTGCCACTGCCTGTGGCGGCGGGGAACGAGTGTCCTCCTCAGCACAGATCTCCTGCTCACACTGGCACCGCTCCCTTGAAGGTCGTGTCCCTGCCAGAGCGGAGGAAGCCGTAGCAGAAGCATTCCGCCAGTGGCCTGGCTGCAGCACACTTGCATCTGGTCTGCGCTTCAGTTTGGGGTGACCTCTGTCGCTCCTGTTGTCGTGGCAGGGTTTTGGGAGACAGTGAGAGTCTTATTCATTCATGCATGCTAATTACGAGATGGAGACTGGCACTAATCTTCTGAGAACAGCTGGCTCTTTTCCAAGTAACTGTAAACAGACTGCCTGAAGTCATGAAAAGAGCTTAAAAAGAATATTTATATTGATATTTCATAGCTGCCAGTACAGTGCATGGGACCTGGCTTTGAAAAAAGGACAGTTTTGAAGCAGTGTAACTCACAGCAGATGTATAGGGTTTATTTCTGCTGCAGTCAGTTTCCATGGGACTGGTTCTTGTTTCACATCTCCCTATGTCCTCGAAACAACTGGGAGAGAGAGAGGACTGATAAAAGTACGGATTAAGAAGCATTGATGCAGCAAACAGTGTAAGTCCCTTTATTTAAAGACACTTCTAGAGAATTGTCCTGAATATCTCCAGGTTATCTGCAAAGCCAAAGAACTAGAGCCCCCCCAGCACACAAGAGCTCGGCAATGTATATGAAAGCTTTTTGAAACTGAACAGACAAAATGCCCAAGTGTTTTTCTTCCTCTTCTGTCACGTTGCACATTGTAACTTTCTGGAAGAGTTAATGTTTAGGAGATTCAGTTCATATAAATCCGTATAATTCATTTGGATTTTAAACCTTTTAGTTCATCTTATGTACCAGTTAGATAAGTAAATAATAGGTGAGATAAATGCAGTGATTGCTCTTCCACAGCTCTGAAATTCCATTGGGATAACATGAAAATGCTGTTAACGCGTAAGAAGCTAATCATCTGCACGTGGTCCCAGAAGAAGATAAGGAATAGGAATAATATGACAGCAGTTCTGTGCATTTGCTTTGTGGTTTGGTAGCACAAGGCTGGCCTTGTAAAGGCCCTAAGCATGGTAAAACTCTTGAATATATATTTAACTTCAGCACAGAAGGACACGTGTAGTACTGAGCATGAAGAGAGCCCCGGAGTCTCCAGTCTGATCTCCCATATGCACGAGCCGTCCCAGTTTACTCAGATACCGGTGCACGGAGGTTTGTGGAAGAGGTTATCAGGCTGAGAAAAGTATGCTCTTGATTTGAATGTGGGGAAAGATGAATAATCCCTCATTTTCCTTGCTGGATTTTCAGGGTATAACCGCATTTACCACTGAACATATCTGTGCATGCCTCTTAATTGTCTGCCTGCTAGTAGCTATGATAAGCAGTCTTCTGGGTAGCAAGGGGGTAATTGGCATGTTTAGTGGCAGGCAGGTACAGAAATGCTTTTTGGTTTGGTGCAGATTCATTATGTCAGCTTTTGGGTCATTTGTACCAGCTAGGAAACAGAGGATTGACTTATTTTTCACTGGTGAATGTTGAAGGTCACTGACTGGGTTAACCTGGTTGCTGTGTAGACAGGGATGAAAGCTGTACTAGCAGATTTCTCCCGTGTCCAGTGTTTGGGGTTTTACACCTGGCAAACAGCTGAGCCTTGTCTGTAACCAGCCCTACAGACAGGCACACTCTCCCTGCCGCTATTTAGTTCATTTCAGATTTTTCTCAGCTAGAAAAGCACCTTACTGATTTTACACTGAGACGTTACTTTGTATGAGATGTTAATAACTACATTTCAATTTCCTTCTTCTCTTAAATTATATAGTTGGTTCTACTTCTGTTACAACTTTAATTTTATTGCGAGTCTTGTTTCTTTTATACAGGATATGAAATCAAACGCTGAGGTGGCCATTCAGAAACAGAAATTATTCTTGTAAGTGCATCATAGTTAATAAGTATGTGTGACAGAATAATCTTGTAAAAGCTGATTACCTCAATTATTAATAATTAGGATTTATGAGTTAAGTAATATGCTGCAACTTTATCCAATTTCTTGGCAATTTCACATGGAAAGTTAAGAGATACTTTTAGAAATAATTCTCTGTGAATTTTCTTTATAATTACCCCATAAGGCTGTGAAATCCTAAGTGACAACTGAACTAGCATTTCAGGTTATGCCCGTGGCTTTTCCGTGTGTGCTTTGGTTGTGTGAAGTTGGTGTGGCGATTTGAAGTTTTGTCTCATTGGTGAGACATACACATTTGTCGGTTTTAATTTCAATGTGCCTTGCTTCATTTTATTCTTACTAATTTTTTTGGTTTTCCTGGATTTTTCTGGCAGAAGAATTTATTTATCTAAAGTTCATGCATGTGTACATGTGGTTGGATGAGTAATAAAGCAATTTTAATCTATTTTTTTTTTTTCCAATTAATTGATACACAAACTCTTGAAGTCTGGAGCAAAGAGCAATTGACATTCGAACAATTTATTTATTTTTTGGCCCTTCTCCCTTGATGTACAGCCAGGAACTTAAGCAGATGCCCGTCTTCAAATAAGTGACTGGCATTGGAAAATTTGTGCTCTCAAAGTTAGGCATGTATTGATGCACTGGAGTGTGTTACAGCCGGTGTGCAGCCACGTCTGGCGCCTTCTCCTCCAGCCCCTTACTCGCACGTGTCCAGGGCACGGTTGGTTACCAAGCCTCTGCAGGTTTGCCTCCAAGTCTGGTGACGGTTTTCCTTGTCACTACCCCGTCTCTCCCTGTCTGTAACTAAATCCCTGTTCTGTAACAAACACGGCTCGCACCTCGGCTTTCAAACTTCCCGATAACTGGTCTAAGATTTGGCATCTGCCAAACAGAAACCTGGTGGCATTTTTTGGTTAAACAGTCTCACAGAGATGAACCAACCCCCCCTTGTTCCCACCAACTGTAGTGACTCAATCGGTTTGCTAAATCCGGGAGTATTTCCTACCCCGTGGACAAAGCTGTCAGCGCTCGTCCAGGGACCGTCTGTGCCACAGCTGCGTAGCACACCCGTCCCCGCGTCCCTCTCCCCATGGCCCCAGAACTCCCTGCTACAAACCCCTGAGTCTGGGGCCCTACAAAAGGTCCCTCTGGGTGGTTGCTGGGTGGCAGAGCTCCGCCAGCAAAGCATTCGCCATGCAGTGTTGGTGTTGTGTGCTGTGAAACAGATTGGCCATAGGCCCAGTTTTCCACATTAAAGCTTTGTGTCCTACTCTTTTTAGGCTGAAATCTGTGGAGAAATCAAGTTTGCATCTTACAGGTGATGGCAGCCCTGGCAGCCAGGTGGGAGGAAAGGTGTTCAGCGTAACAAAGCATCCACTGGCCTGAGCTACTGGGCTGTTTCCTGGAGCTCAGTGAGATGTAAATGACCTGAGTGCTTCACAGCTGTGGGTGGCAGAAAGGCTGAGGGTGAAGGCCAAGATGAACAGCCATAGGTATGCACCACACGTTCTTCAGCGCCTTATTTTCCCACCTCCGACGCTCTGGGTTGGAGAGTATCCCAGGGCCAGGATCCAAGCATCCTCAAGTATTCAGGGTATTTCTGTTCTGCCGTTCCTGGCCAGATGCAATACACAGGGATGGAATTGGACCTGGATTCCAACTTCCCTGCATCTGAGGGAAGCCCAACAAGTAATGCAGTTTTGAGGTTTAAGGCTAGGAAGGCAAAAACGTAGGTTTTGCTGTCATTTGCCAGAATTGCCAGTAAACTCACTGTTCATTTCCGATTTTCTTACCAGAAAGCCACTCCCAGCTTTCCCCCGGCACTTGAGCACCCAGTGAAGCAGTGGGAGCTGCGCTAGGGCCAGGTGAGAGGCCGGGTGAGAGGCTGGTGTCCCCCGGGGGCTGAGGAGGTGGCAGGGCGGCACCACAGCTGCCCACAGCACCTGGCACCCCGTGAGAGATGAGTCCTTGTGCATTCCTCGCAGGATGACCACGAGTGGTGAGCTTTGAGGAAAGGCCTCGAGCACCTGCGGGCTGGCCAGCTTTTCCATCTATCCAGACTGGTCTAGGTGTTGTCCTCTCCACAGAACGCAGGTGCTCCGTGGACCCGGCAGCCCACGGGACACACGTCTTTACGTTAACACGGGGGTAAATTAATTCGTGTTTTGGTGAGGTGCGACTTCGTTTATTCACGGTGAGGCCCGCGCTTTCTCAAAGCCGGCGTTTCACCAGCCCACGGGGCTTTGTGCTCCGGGGTTGGCGGCGGGCGGGCCCCGTCCCCCGCGACCCTTTAGTGCCGGCAGCCGGGGCCGCGCTCCCCAGGGAGCCGCCCGTGCCCCGCCGCCGGTACCTGCGCGGCGCAGGCCCGCGCTCCGCGGGCGGCGAGGGCGGAGGGCAGGGGAGGGGCCGGGCGGCGGGGCCGTGCCGAGCCGTGCCGGGACAGCCCGGCGGCGGCCGCAAAGGGCTGCGGAGAGGCCGCGACCGAGCCGCAGGTGGGGCGGAAGGCGGCCGCCGTAACCCTCTCTCCCCCGAGGCCGGGGGGGGAGGTGCCGC